>NC_056745.1:174703185-174710685 GCF_019279795.1 Protopterus annectens | reverse complement strand
GCTGGTATGTATAGGCTTGGGGTTATTGAGAGATGTTTGTCTCTGCAAACCCGCCATTTAACTGATGCAGTTAGACTGCAAGTTATTTTGCTGATTTGTCAAGCTGTGATTGCTGAAGTGTTTTTTAGGCAATTCATTCTCAGTGTTTCAAAATGATCTACAAAGAGTGTGGACAGTGATATATTTACAGCAATGTAATTCAAATAAGGTATCAAGATGGGGGGAAAAAAAGGATCTATCAAACAGCCCACCTACACAATTATCAACATTCCTAAAGTTGGTAAGGCATGCTGATTACATCATCATCATCATCATCATCCCCCTTTTTCTCATTTTCTACATGGGCTCGGGGTATTGTATTAACTTTTGCCATCTCTCTCAGTTCAGTGCCACGCTCCACCTTCTTCAACACTCATGCATGACTGTCACAGATCTTCTCTCACACAATTCATCCACCTCTTTGCTGGGCATCCTTGTTTCCTCTTAGCTTTTTCCTGTCTGTCCCAAATCATCTTAACTAGATTGTCTTCTGCTTTTCTGCAAGTGTTCAAACCACTGTAATCTATTCTCTTTGATCTTTTCTGCAATTGTAGTACCTTTGGCTTCTGTTCTTATGTCCTCATTTCTTCATCTGTCCCACAGTGTGCATCCTACCACCCTTCTCAGGCACTTCATTGACATCACCTCTAGCTTTTTCATCTGCTCTGCCTTTGCTGCCCGGGTATCTGTGCCATATGGTAGCACTGGTCACACCACTGTTTTGTGCACCTTACATTTCAGCTTCTTTGGCTTTCTGCTGTCATACACTACACCTTATGCTCATTCATAAATCATAATTTATGCTCATTGCATCACAATCAAATACTTCTGCAGTTTCACTTGTCATCAGAAAACTTGATTTATATTCTGATTAACAGTTAAGCAGCTGTTTCAGAATATAAAATGATATATGACTGTAGTATGACAGATATGTTTTGCCCATTGTGAGGTATTATTTGATTGACATTAATGAAACGACAACAAACAGCCCATGTGAGCCTTGTTTTCAGACTGCTTTTACTAAGATAAAGCTTAATGTATTGTGGGAGCTCCAGGATTATATCAGTGTTAAGATTATTTTTTTTTTATTCTGGATATGGGTCTTCATGGATATGAAAATTCTTTAGTACATTATTTATATCACCAAATACTGGCTAACAATCACCTAATTTCAACAGAGTTCCATAAAGATAATAACAAATAACACCACAGAAATAAATGTGGATAGAATAATCTGATTTATGGAATCCTTGTAAATTATTTAAGTAAAGTAATAAATACATAATTTTTAACCTGCACACTTGTTAGCCATTGCTGGACCGATCTAAATGTTGTTTGTGCTGTAACATCATACATCACAATGACAGCATCTGCTTTTCGGAAAAACTGCTTGGTAATGCTGCGATACCTGCAAATAAAAACATGCATATTATCCTGTATTATATAAACTAAATGCACAGCAGTCTGATTCAAAAACATATAACTTCATCATTTGGAAGAAAGTGATATATTTATAATTCTAACAACATTTGTGGGACCAGCAGTAGATTATATTTGTGACCCCTTGTAATTTAAAATAAATTGTATAGCTACATTGCTCTAGAACAAAACAGACCATGATATTAATAGTATAAAAACAGATGACATTCCATTTCTCATTTTCTAACATAGTCTCTAAAGTGTTTTTTCCTGAATATGTTTAGGTGAGACATTTCACAACCCTCTCCAGATACACATATTATTCTAAATGTGTACAATAAAGGCAATCACACATTCTTTTCATGTTCATTTCTTTTTGATGCCCTGTAGCATGGATATCGATAACTATTATAAGGACAAAAGGAAAATAATTTGGATTTTTACATGTCAAATGTTAAATGATGCAACAGGTATAATGACTCTTCTTATAATAAAATGTATCTTTTAAAGAAATAATACATTGAAATGATAATGTGATTTGGATCATTTCATGCTTTTATACCTGCATGCCATCTTCCATTCACACGAGGATATACCTAAAACTTTTATATTTTTAGACCTTACTCTTAAAAAGCTGACATAATGCTAAGTAAGCAGATATGATGATTACTACTTTACAAAAAGGAGACAAAACTATTAAAGTTTTCTTATATTAGTCATAGATTCATAGGTTCATACTAGGCTATCTGCCCTAGGGCATTTATAAGCCTAACCAGAGTGTGTTTGGCTTTCGCCACCCATTTTAAATTAATTTTGCTATGCCCTTTTTCGAGGTTAATATACTGTGCCTCTGTCTAACAGTGACACAGAAGTGATACCCGGGGTAAACCTACGATCTCCCATCCACTCATCAAGATTCCTCTTGAAGAGAGTCAATGAGGGAATCTGCCTAACCTGGACTGGGATTTTATTCCAGAGTGAAGGGAGCCTCTGGGTTATAAATCTGTCCCTCCAGCATGTCCTATTTATTTCAGTGCTGAGGTTCAAGTCTCTCGAGCATGTAGCTTGATGGGATTTGGATTTTCTGAGGTGCAGCATGTCCATTAATTCTGGGTTGGACATGGCTTTATACATCAGGCAAAGATCGCCTCTGAGTAGGCGGTATGCCACTGAGTAGAGCTGGAGTTTCTTTAACAGGGCAGCATATGGCATCTGTTTGAGCCCTTTGATCCTCTTGGTGAGGTGCTTTTGGGGTCTTTCCAGTTGCTGCAGGTGTCTGGTAAGGTACATTCCAAAAGGGGCATTGTACTCAATTATGGGCCTGATGAGGGATGAGTAAAGAGGCACGATGACCTCCCCTGAACTAGATGTGAATTCCTTCATGATTAGGTGGGCTATATAAAATGTTCTTCTAACCACTTTGGCCACGTGGTTGTCAAATGAGAGATTGCTATCAACTTGGGTCCCCAGGTCCCCAATTACTTCTTCTGTACTTAATGGATTACCACCTATGTGGAAATTTGTGGGCACTTTGTTTTGCCAAAGGGGATGACTATACACTTTTTGGCGTTTAGCTTGAGGCCATGGCTCTGGCACCAGTTGTCTGTTTCTATGAGGCCCTTTTGGAGGATGCTTGTGTCGGCTGGAGAGTCAATTATGGTGCCCAGTTTGCAGTCATCTGTGAACTTGGTCAGCCACAGTCCTTCCGTGTTGGCCTGTACCTCCGAGAAATATATACTGAACAAGAGAGGTCCCAGGACTGAGCCTTGTGGGACACCACTTGTAATTGGTTTGGAGTCCGACATGGCTCCAGCAATTCTAACCATGTGGGTTCTGTCCTTGAGCCAGTTTGCAACCCATCTAGTGACATAGGGGTTTATATTTAAGCTGGTGAGCTTATCAATAATGCCCGAGTGGGGTATTGTATCGAAGGCTTTTGCGAGGTCCAGGTAGGCTGTGTGGACCACCTTCCCCTCGTCAATGGCCTTGGTGACTGTTTCAAAGAAATCGACCAGGTTTAAGAGGCAGGATCTGCCCTTAACAAAGCCGAACTGGGAAGGATCCAGTGTCTTTAGGTCCCCAATATCTTTATTTATGAGGTCCATGATGATCCTTTCCATAGTTTTGCAGACCAAGCTAGTCAGGTTTATGGGGCGATATCCATTGAGGCACCACCTTTGTGGAGAGGGACCACTGTTGCTGTACGCCACTCTTTGGGTACATATCCTGTAGTAAGGCTGAGATTGAACAGTAGTTTTATGTTTGGGTTTAGCTCTTCTTGGAGTTCATGTAGGACGCAGCCCGGGACACCATCTGGTCCCATTGATGCAGTGTTTTTTGCTTTGGATAGGGTGGCTCTTACCTGAGCATCTGAGATGTCAGGGGGGCAGCACTCTGCTGGGATAGATATTTGCCCTTTTGGTGGGGAGGGAGGGGAGAAGTTTGCGCTGAACCTGTCAGCTAGGATGTTGACAATGTCTGTGGGTTTGGTGTATTTTTTGTCATTTTGGACTAATTCTGAGCATATCTGGGAATTCCCACCCAGGTTCCTAACATAACTAAAGAAAGCCTTGTGATTATCCTTAGTGTCCTGTGCAATTTTTCTCTCGAAGCTGGCCTTAGACGATTTTATGAGTGCCCGTAGTTTTTTACTAATACTGTTCAGAGATGCCTTCCCTTTTTGGGATTTTGCTCTATCATGTAGTAGCTTCCTCCTTCTATTGTATAGTTTGTTTATGGCTGGGGTCCACCAGACAGGACGTCTGCCTTTGGAGGATTGGGTCTTGGTTTTATTTGGGATTGCAAGATCCATACATTCCTGAAGGTGTTCATAGAATGCGTTTATAAAAGATTCTGCAGTCAGGGCCGTATTTTCCACAGGCCCGGGGGCTTTGAAGGATTCCACCTCAGTTTTGAGGAGTGTGAAATTTGCTTTAGAAAAGTTTTTCACTGTGGTTTTCTGGGCAGGGGGTGGAGTCAGGATGTGAATATCCAGAGAGATTAGTTTATGGTCTGATCTTACCAGTGAGGGATACACTTCTGCTCTGGAGCAGAGAGTCCCCATGTGGGTGATGATCAGGTCCAGTATGTTTTCCCCTCTTGTGGGAGTGGTAACAAGTTGTTCCATAGCATTTGAGTTTATAAATTCTAGGAACCTTTGGGCTAGGGTGTTGGAGCTAGAGTAATGCTCCCAGTCTATGTTTGGGTAGTTGAAGTCACCCAATATAATGGTGTTTGGAGAGACCTTCATATTTTCCAGTGTTCTCAGGAAGGCCAAGTGGGGTTCCTGGGTTTGGGAGGGTGGTCTGTAACAGGCTATAAACTGGAAGGCAGTTTTACCCACTGTTAGTTGCACATGGATAGTCTCTGATGCTTCGTGCTGTGCCACCAACCTGGAGGTGTGGGTATCTTTGATGAATATTGATACTCCCCCTCTTTTGTGGTTCGGTCCACGTTTTGGGGCCAAAAAGCATGGTATGAGGTATAACCTGGTAGTGCTGGGGTGCTCTCTGGAGCCTTGAACCAGGTTTCTGTTAATGCACAGATATCGATGTTCTCCATGCTAAGGAGAGTTTTGAGTGCATGCATCTTGTGGTTTAGAATTCTGGCGTTGAGTAGCATTACTCTTAGTTTCTTATCCCTTGTGATACCTATGGAAGTGGGTTTGTCTTTTGAGCCTTGCTTAAAAAAGGCACTATGGGGGTAGCAAGAGCCTTTGCCAATATCCGAAAGCCCAGGGGTGACCGGTGCAAGCCGTCCCTAGCGAAGCATCATGGCTTGTCGAGCATGACATCCCAGGCTGACAGGCATTGGTTCCCCTTTGAATGACACCAATACTTAAGCCAATTGTTGAAATTGATCATCTTGTCTTCATATCGTGGCATCATTCTTGGTGAGGGTAAGATGTTACTCAAGGTCAGGGTCATACCGGCCTGGGCTACATGCTCAGAGAGCTCCTCTAAGTCTCTTTTCATGTAGTCCAGGGAGGTACGTCTCAGGTCATTCACACCAGCATGGACAATGACTGAGTCATATTTGTACTTGCCTTGGAGTGACCTGAGTGCTTGTGTTATGTGGCGGATCCTAGTGCCTGACAGGCAGCTCACCGTGACCTTCTCCTTGTTCAGCCTGGTGAGCAGGACATCAGGGTGCCTGACGATAGAGTCACCTATTACAAGTGTATCAGGTGTGTTGTTTAGCCTTAAGGGCTGTGACTGTTCAGCACACTGGCTTTGTGAGCTATGTGTTGCACGTGTTTTTTTTTGGGGTAGCAGTTGCTTGGGTGTCTGCTTTGGAGGTCTCTGCTGCTTAGGCAGATTTTTATTTAGAGCCTCCGAGTATGTTTTTGTGTGTTTATGTGTTTGGTTTGCTGTCGTGGTAGGTCTATGTGAGACTGGAATTGTAGTGAGTGTGGTTTCCTTCTCCTCCTGACTGGTTACGCCAGTACTGAGTTGAGAGAGCTTAGCCTCCAGTTTGGCTATATGTTTGCATCTCTCACATGTGTTGGAATTTGTTGGGAGGAGGAGAGGGTTGTCTGTGTACATGAGGCAGTTGTAACATTGCCTCAAGATTCCCAGATTCACCAGCTGGACCGGAGAGGAGATTGACAACTGACATTTGGACATGCTAGAATAGTATTGGGAATTCCTTTATAATTGAAAAAAAGGGCCAATGGGGAACAAGGTACTCAAGGGGAGTTTGTGAGGGTGTAGTGCTTTTAATTTTTTAGTGCTGACTTAGTGAGCAAGTGCCAGGTAACTTAAATGCAATGTGTTACAGGTAACTTAAATGCAAAAATGACAAACAGTAACTTTCTTTCAAGTGAAACAAGGAAATAAGTACAGTAAGCAATACATATATCACTAGGGATCCACAGAAGCGCTGAAAAGCTGCATTTCAGGTGAAATTAGAGTTTTAGGGAAATTAGCAAACAAACAACAAGCATACAAACAAAGCTAGATTCAGCAGGCCTGGATCTAGTCTATGCTACAGCAAACAAGGTGTACCCATTTCAGTAAGAAACAGTTCAAATATGCAGGCACTATAAGCCTTTAACCAGAAATTCCCAGCTCAGAAGGGCAGAGTCCAGCCTCTCCTCCCACAAGAGTGCAGACCACGAACCTTCTTAATGTAAAATAACTGGCCTGAAGCCCAAGTGCTTAAACCAGAACTAATACACTTTTAGAATAACAGACACTGAGCCCTCAATCAGCAGTTCCCAACTTAGAAGGATGTAAGCTACCTGTCCTGCCACCACAGTGCAGGCCACAAACCTTCTTAATGTAAAACAACTGGTCTGAAGCCCAAGTGCTTAAACTAAAAGGCTTAGAATGAGTTACACCAAGCAGTAATAAATACAACGGAGTACTTTTAAGATGACGCAAAAGCAAAATAAAGTAGGAAGAAACACAAATACAGTAAAAGCAGATAAAAAAAAATTTAAGTGGAAAGAAAGAAAGGAAAGAGAGAAAGGAGTAGCAGAAACTAAGCTGATTGGCCTTCTCAAATGTTCTCCCTGTACTGGGTAGAATGAAGTAATGACACTAGACTGGGAGGAGGGTCCCAGATCAAATTTACACTAGGGGCGGGCAACTGCAAAGCCACCAACTATAAAAACACTATACCAACAGGGAGGGAGGGTGAGAAACAAACTGCAGAAATGTTTCTCATACCTGAAAAGCAGCAGTGAGCCTTTAAATGAAAGTTTTAAACAGCTAAAGGAGCCTCTAGAAAAAAGAGTTTAACTGCAACAAGTTATTACAAACAAACAACCCAACAGATTCTTAATAAAAGTGGACAATTTCCAGTTAATACCTCACACACAGTGAAACTAGCTAGAAAAATACACAGTACACAAAGTGCTATAAATAACAAAGAAATAAAGAACAAAATAAACAAAAAACAGGATACTTAATGTTATATATTATAGCTCCGAGTTTCCTCAGTGTCCTTCCTTCGATCAAGCTCATAACAGAAGGTAGTGTGGTTTCTTAACTATTTGGAAAGTGTCTAAGAACTGATTTGCTTTATTTCACAGAACAT
>NC_056745.1:174690685-174698185 GCF_019279795.1 Protopterus annectens | reverse complement strand
CTTTTCCTTACAACTCCAGTAACATCTGTTTCCTCGGCTGCATTCTAGGTGGTACAAATAGCCCTCAAGTTGTAGCATTTCCTTACTTCTCTGTGACAGCATCACTTTGTAAAGGTTTTTCACAATTCCTGGTCCAACTTCCGAAATGTCCACCATGATTCCATCTTAGCGTATGTTTGTGCCTAAAGGGACATTGTTTTGCTTGTAATGTAGTCAGGATGTCGGGCATCAGTTACTCAGTGAAATGTATTGTTGGTAATTCCATATTGCGGTCATTTAGTCCCAGTCAAGTGGGTGTCGGTAAATCGGATATCTATATATATATATATATATATATATATATATATATATATATATATATATATATATATACACACTCACACACACACACACACACACACACACACACACACACAGATATAGAATATATATATATATATATATATATATATATATATATATATATATATATATATATATATATATATATATATATATATATATATATATATATATAGAGAGAGAGAGATACATATATATATATATATACACACATACATGTATATGTATATATCTATATATATATATATATATATATATATATATAAATATATATATATATATATATATATATATATATATATATATATATATATATATATATATATATATATATATAGATATAGATATAGATATAGATATAGATATAGATATAGATATATATAGTGGATATAAAAGGTTTACAAACCCATGTTAAAATGCCAGGCTTTTGCTATATAAAAATGAGACCAGAATAAATCATTTCAAAACTTTTCCCACATTTAATGTGACCTATAACCTGTACAATTCAATTGAAAAACAAACAAATGTGTTAGGAAAAAAATATGAAAAAATAAAAAATGTACAATACACTGGTTGCATAAGTGTGCACACCCTAAAACTAATATTTTGTTGTGTTTTCACACCCTTAAAGTAATACTTTGTTGAAGCACCTTTTGATTTAATTACAACATTCAGTCTTTTTGGGTAGGAGTCTATCAGCATGGCACATCTCGACTTGGCAATATTTGCCCACTCTTCCTTGCAAAAGCATTCTAAATCTGTCAGATTGCGAGGGCATCTCTTGTGCAAAGCCATCTTCAGGTAACCTCAATAATTTTCTATTGGATTTAGGTCTGGGATCTGGCTTGGCCATTCCAAAAATGTAATTTTCTTTTGTTAAAGCCATTCTTTTGTTGATTTGGATATATGCTTGGGGTCATTGCTGTGATGAAAGGTGAAATTCCTTTTCATCTTCAGATTTCTAGCAGATGCCTGAAGGTTTTGGGCCAAAAGTGACTGGTATTTGAAACTGTTTAGAATTCCCTCCACTTTGACTAAAGCCCCAGTTCCAGCTGAAAAAAAGCAACCCCAAAGCATGATACTGCCATCATTATGCTTCACCAGGGGATGGTGTTCCATTTGGTGATGCAAAGTGTTGTTTTTGCTCCAAATGTACCTTTTGGAATTGTGGTCAAAAAGTTCAACCTTGGTCTCATCAGACCATAACACATTTTCCCACATACTTTTGGGAGACTTGATGTATTGTTTTGCAAATTTTAGCTGGGCCTGGATGTTTTTCTGTGTAAGAAAAGTCTTCCATCTTGCAACCCTACCCCATAGTCCAGACATATGGAAAATATGGGAGATTGTTGTCACATGCAGTACACAACCAGTATTTGCCAGAAATTCTTGCAGCTCCTTCAGTGTTGCTGTACTTCTCTTGGCAGCCTCCCTGACCAGTTTTTGTCCTGTCTTTTCAGGTCTCTTGGCAGCCTCCCTGACCAGTTTCTGTCCTGTCTTTTCATCAATTTTGGGGGGACATCCAGTTCTTTGCAACGTCACTGTTGTCCCATATTTTCTCTACTTTTTGATGACTGTCTTCACTGTGTTCCATGGTACATCCAGTGCTGTGGAAATGTTTTAGTACCCTTCTCCTGACTGATACCTTTCAACAATGAGATCCCTTTGATGCTTTGAAGCTCTCTGGGAACCATAGGTTTTGCTGTAGCAAGCAACTGAGTAAATTTCAGTAAGATCCTACTAGGACAGATAAACTTTATTTGGGGTAAATCAGAGTCTCTTTAATTGATGGCAGGTGTGTACCCAAGAATACCAAATGCTGTAATTAAATCAAAAGGATCTTTAACAAAGTATTAGTTTAAGGGTGTGCACACTTAGTCAACCAGCATATTATATGTTTTTTACATTTTTCCCCCTAACAGATTTGTTTGTTTTTCAATTGAATTGTACAGGCTATAGGTCACATTAAAGGTGGGAAAAGTTTTGAAATGACTTATTGTGGTCTCATTTTTTATATCAGAAAAACCTGGTATTTAACAGGGGTGTGTAAACTTTTTATATCCACTGTATGTAGGTATATATAAATATATGTATGTATGTATGTATGTATGTGTGTGTGTGTGTGTGTGTGTGTGTGTGTGTGTGTGTGTGTGTGTGTGTGTGTGTGTGTATATATATATATATATATATATATATATATATATATATATATATATACATACACACATACACACACACACACAATGTTGATGTCCACTTGTGCGGCATTCAGATGTGTGAAAGTCTGTTTTCAAAAATATGTATTAGCGAACAACAAAATGACGAACTCACAACAGCGAATGCTAGTGTGCATCTGCTCTTGTGAATATGGCATTTTGAATGGAGATCGCACTACAGCGGGGATCGGGACATGTATCCTTTCCCTCACTGTAGTGTGATCTCAGAGTTAGCATATATAATTAGCAAGGGGTATGGAGGATGCAGTAGGGCTTGCCCCCCTGCATAATGATCATTGGAGACATCCGGAAGTGATGGCTTTTTCACACAAAGTCCACATTCCTGAGTGCCGACTTTTTCTTAAGTACTTGGCTCACTATTCTGAGCATTTAACCTTACCATTTCTGACATTTTAAGTCAGTTATATATATATATATATATATATATATATATATATATATATATATATATATATATATATATATATATATATATATATATATATCACAATGTGGAATGGTACTTATCAGAAACTCGGTTGGTCGAATGCGTGTTGTCAGAATTGTTATAATACCAAACTGAAAGTGATTTACATTATATCAGCAATAGTGAGCAATCTTTCACTGATATGAGGTTGATGTTATGAATGGAGATCACGGCACAGTGTGGATCAGGAAATTTACCCTTTTCCTCACTATAGTGTGATCTTGGAGTTAGTATATTTGATTTGCAGGGGGTGTGGGCAGGAGTTTGAATGTCAATCATCGCTGTTGTCATGTTCAACATTGTAAACTTCTGACATTCCCACTTCCAACATAGTGATTTGAGTATTTGATCAGAAAATATTCTTATTTTCTAAATTATGATAGTAAACCATTTATTTTTCATTTGATCAAAAGGACAGAAGATTGACCCCAATGTCATTGCCAAAATTCGACAGTCAGAACATCAGCATGTGCTGTGCATGCTCTGAGGATTAACCCTGGGATGGGCTAAACCAAAAACAAGTGTTTTTGTAGGTAGGCAAGCCCCCTGCACAACCACACCCCCTGCTAATTATATATACTAACTTCAAGATCACACAGTCACATGGAAAGGGAATATTCCCCTACCTGAGGATTGTTGATCTTGTGCATATTTCAACAATGTTCTCTGATGTTGCCCTTTTCCTTCTTCCTGAACATATGGGTTCAGAGCTGATCCTCAGATCTGACTCAGCCGCACATACCAGACTTCAGATCCAGGTCTTGAGCTCCTCGCTGCACCCCATAATGCCCTACTCCATCCTCATTGCCTCAGATCTGATTCGCCACCATTGGAAACAGATGCAGATTCCACTCTCGAGCAATTATAGAGAATATATTGTGAGTTTTTCTGTTCTAAAAATTTCCTTTTCTACTCTTTTGACTTCCCTCCCTCTAGTTATTCACTGGTCATCAAGAAAACCTTTCTCCTTTTTTTCCATACTATTTTCATAGTATTTCTTTATTACCATTGCTGGCATTTTCTTTTCACCCTTCCATTTCTAGGGTATTTCTATATATTACCATTGCTGGTAATTTTTCTTGCCCTAGTTCTTGTAAAAAATAAAGAAAGTTGATGTTTCTTTTTTTGCTATTGCTTCTGATAGTGTTTGTCTTTTTCTTCTGTAATTATGTCAGACAAATGAACAGGTTTTAAAAAATGCACTTCTTGTGGGCATAAGATACCAAACTCAGATGCTCACAGGGAGTGCATTTATTGCCTTGGAGCGAGGCACTTGGACATGCCTTGTAGAACCTGTCCTACATGTAATCCTAGAGCCCTGACAAGTAGAAGAAACACCAATTCTAAGGGGTTTTCTTCCCTCTTCTTCTTCTTCAGGGGTGCAACCCCCTCAAAAGCTAATATGTCTGCACCTTTGGAGCACCAAACATGCTGCCCATTGAAGTCCTCTAGGTCTTTGGCGGAGCTGCCATCAAAAACCAGGAAAATCGTCAGATCCGAAGACTCAGCATCTGGATACAAAGCCTTTGGATCTGAGGGCTTCAGCTCCTACCATAATAACAATAAGTCCAACAGCCCCCCTTCGATCCTAAGTCATTGGATCCAAAGGCAGGTACATCTTTTGGCAGTGCAACTCTGGAAAATGTATTGAAGCTAATTTCGCCCACCTTCCCTGCTCAGCTTCTTCAAACTCCAAAGAAGTAATCTAGGTCCCCATCCACTTCTTCCACTAGATTGTCTAGCAGTTTGCCAAAAGCAGATGTAGCTAGGATGATGAAAAAGTTCCTCAGAGCTCAGATCCAGGTGGGGATCTTACAAGCTCCATCCCCTATCAGATCCATGAGTATGCCTGTCACATCAAAGATGATCATTTTTCCTTCTCTGATCCATCCAGTGGTTTCAGAGTCCCAGAATCCAAGATCTCTGAGAGGGTCAGTGTTGAGTCCTAGGAAAGTTTCTTCCTCCACTCTGACCATTTCCTTGACTGGTTTTGCTTCAATATCCTTGTATCAGAACAGGTCTCGGAGCCGGATCTATCCCTCCCCCTCAGAGCTTTGGCCCTAGACAGTTCATTTCTGATTCCACCCCCGAGGCTCAGATCAGAGGGGAGGGGGGGGCTAGATCTACCTTCTTTGGGAGCTTTCGCTCCGAGGGGGGCATGCAGAAGCTTCCCCTAGGCCTTCAACTTTTGAGGTGGTGGAAAGGAACTTTTCACTCCAAAGAGAATCGTCTTCTCATATTTCAGATTCTACCCATTTTATCTCATTGGTTTTGAGCGCTGTATCGGTCAAACCTATTCCACAGGGACAGCCAGTTCCAATGAGTCTGCAGCTAGTTCCAGATGAGGAACTTACTCTCTCTTCTGACACTTCTCCAGAACACCCCATGGAGGAGGTGCACCAGAAGAGAACATGCAAAAGTAGGCACAGACTTAACCATGGAGTGTCTCATGGAGGATACCAATTTTGATGAAAGAGAGGGATCCCCAAGTAACACTGTGTGACATCTCCTTTGGAGATATTTTAGATATCCTGAAACAGAAGGGTGGCTGGTTGTCCCAAAATCCCTTGCCGGAAGAGTCAGTGTTCTTGTAGGCTTTTACTTCTGGCCTGTCTATGTCTTGGGTGACCCCCTGGCAGATGAACTTATTGATCTGGTTTCCAACTGGACTTGGAAGGAGCCATGCTGTTAAGCCCATCCCCAAATGTTCCAACAAGCTTTTTCCCTGCCTACAGATAGACCCCACTGGAACAAAGGAGCCCCATTTGATGCTATGGTGGTGGCAGTAGCCACAAGAAAGAACTAGCAGAACAGAGCTCTTCTGTGCAGCTGCCTAACAGAAAGTCTAAAGCACTGGACAGATTTGGAAAGTGAGTGTTTGCTTCAGCTACCTTTGCTCTGAGGTCACTAATTACCTGGTGCACTTTACTAGACTTTAGAGAGATTTGACCAATGAAATATCAAATACTCTGTGTCCACGTCTGCTGAGGATTTCAAAAGGATATCCTCTCAAATGTCCATGCTTTTATCTAGATCAAATACTTTAATGAAGTTAATCTCTCACACAGCTGAAGGTACCTCACAAACAGCTGGTTCAGGCATTGTCATAAGGAGACATGCCTGGATGTGGCTGTGTGACTTTGCGGAGCTTTTAAGAGGTCTTTGGTACTTCTTTGCTTGGACCATCAGTATAGGATATGCTTACCTGCAGTGAACAAGATGGAAAGACCCTGTCTGCCATGGGGATCAAGTTTTCTACATCTCAACGAACCTTCTCTAGGAGCCAGAGAAGTGGTAAGAAAATGACCATTCCAAAATTCATGTGGGGATAATTCCTCCAGAGGCAGAGGAGGAAATTTTAATCTTAGACTTCACCCTAGAGGCAGACGGGACCCACAGAATTAGAGTTTTAGAAATTCTTTTTCAAACAGACTCTTTCAGTGTTCCTGAAGTGCTGCCCAACTGGAGGCAGTTGAGGGTTGATTCTCTTTGCATATAGATGCCTAGGCAAGCATAACATGATATTTATGGGTTCTAAGACTAATATATGGAGGCTATTACATACCATTTTCCCTTCTTCCTTATCGTCAAAAGGAAGAAACTTCTCATCATTCCACCCAGTATGAGGAAGGCTGCAGCACAAGAAATCCAAAAGCTGCTAGAAAAAGAGTCGTTCAGAAGGTCCCACTAAACCAGGTAGGATTTGGAACTTATTTATGCTTATTTTTAGTGGCAAAGAAAACAAGGGACCCAATATCTATTTTGGATCTAAGCAAACTAAACCAGTATGTAAAGAAAGCAAAGTTCCATATGGTCATGGTTCAGTCTGTCCTGCATTTTCTTTACAAGGACAACTGGATGTGCTCTATAGCTCTTCAAGATGCATACTATCACATCAAAACAGGCAAATGACCCAGAAGACATGCTCACTTTTGGCTGGGAACCAGTCATTATCAATTCAGAATTCTGCCGCTTGGGCTCACCACAGCCCTCAGGGTTTTTACCAAATGCATAGCGGTAGTGGCAGCTCAGTTGAGACTGGAGGGATTCCAAAGTGTTTCCATATCCAGATGACTTGCTCCTCACCACCCCTTCCAAGCATCTACTACAGCAGGCCAGGGGCTATTTGCTGCAGATGTCCAGAACTTTGGGAAGTACGATAAATCCTGACGGATCAAAACTTGTACCAGTTCAGAGCCTGGAGTTCATCAGTTCACTTTTGGATACAACCATGCAGGTGACATATTTGCCTCTTCACCGTGTTATATCTATCAGAAACCAGGTTCAGGCTATCCTTGCCCAGCCATCTCTTCCAGCAGCAAGGTAGGTACTCCAAGCACTAGGGTCAATGGCAGCAGCAATACTTCTACTTCCTCTAGCATGCTTCTTTATGCAGGTTCTCCAATGGACTCTAGCTGTACAGTGGTCGATTCTATATCAACCTTCTCCTTTCAA
>NC_056745.1:174523185-174685685 GCF_019279795.1 Protopterus annectens | reverse complement strand
TGCTTCCAAAATATCCTTGGTAGGTACTCCTCTGAGGTAGGCAGTTGAAGTGGTTGTTGTTCTGGTGGAGTGAGATCTAATGCTGCTAGGTACAGGTTTCCCATGGTGGGTATAGCTGAAATGTATACAGTGTCCTATCCCTTTTGAAATAGTCTGCTTTGAAATGGCTTTTCCCTGTGCTCCTGCAGTGTATGCTACCAATAATTGCTCAGATTTTCTGAAAGCTTTGGTTTTGTCCAAGTAGAAGCATAACTGTCTGTGAATGTCCAAAGAATATAGTAGTCTCTCCTTTTTGTTCTGTGATTTTGGATAAAAAGTTGGCAAGTGAATAGTGTGGTTTAGAGCCAGACTTGATACCACCTTTGGCATAAACGTAGGGTTGGTTCTTAAAGACACCCTGTCCTGGTGGAAGATGAGGAAAGGTTCCACTGCCATTAGTGCCTGTTATTCTGAAACTCTTCATGCTGATGTTATTGCCAGTAGCAGAGCAGTTTTCCCAAGAGATATTTTAATTCTGCTGTGTTAGCTGGCTCAAAAGGAGGTAAAGTTAATTTTTCCAAAACAAAGTTGAGGTCCCAAGTTGGTGTAGGTGCTCTACGGGGTGGTCTTATGTTTTTAGCCCCTCTGAGGTATTGTTTGAGCAAAGGATTAGGAAAAATTGGTGGATCCATGTTGCAATGAGGAGAGATAGCCGAGGCGTGGATCTTGATGGATGAAAAAAGCCCTTGTCCAGCATCTCAGTTAAGTATTGCAATATCTGAGGAATGTTTGGGACAAGAGGGTCAAGGCTGTGCGCTTGGTTCCAGGCACAGAATCTCTTCCATTTGTCCAAGTATGCTTTCCTGGTGCTAGGCCTTCTGGCCTCCAGAATGACATCCATAACAGCTTTGGAGAGAGGCATTGCTTGCTTGACTAAGGAATTTTCCATGCAACTAGATTTAAGGTCTTTAGCTGGCTGTGAAGTATCTGATTGTTGTGCTGTGTCAGCAACTGTGGGATTTGTGGTAAAATCCAGGGTGGTTCTTGTGTTAAGTTCAAGACTGGGTACCAGTGCTGGCGTGGTCAGTCTGGTGCAATCAGGATAATTTTTGGCTCTTCCTGCCTGGCTTTTATGAGTACCTTTGGAAGGAGAGGTAAAGGAGGGAAAGCGTATACTTGTAGTTTTTTCCAGCTGAATGAGAGGGCATCCACTTTCCATGCTTGTGGGTGGTAGCTCATTGTGCAGAATTTCTGTAATTGGCAGTAATTTGGGGTAGCAAACAGATCTATGTCCGGGCTCCACCATTTTTGTGTTATCATTCTGAATATTTGTGGGTTCAGTTCCCATTCGTGTGGGTCCATAATGTTTCTGCTTAGGTCGTCTGCCAGTGTGTTTTTCTCTCCTGGCAGGAATTATGCTTGAAGATTTAGAGCTGTGTTCCACAAGATCATTGCTCGTCTGCAGAGGGGGTAGGAGTGTGTGCCCCCTTGCTTGTTTATGTACCACATAACTGTTGTGTTGTCTGTCTTTAGAAGTAATTGTCCTGGATGCAGTAGGTCCTTGAAAGCAATAGCATTTTGTACAGCTAGCATCTCTTTTTGATTGATGTGGAGATGTCTGCTCTGTGAGCCACTAGCCCTGGATACATTTTCCTGCCATGTGTGCTCCCCAGGCGTAATCTGATGCATCTGTTGTCAGTGTCTGCCTGGCTGTGGGTTGAGTGAAAGGCTGTCCCTTGTTGAGGTGACAAGTTTGTGCCCACCATCGAAACTCCTGTTGCAGGCAAGGAATTAGTGGTATAACTGTTTCCAAACTTTGACAGTGTTGAGACCATACGCTCTTTAGGTACCATTGTAGTTTCCTCATATGCAGTCTGGCATATGGAATTAGTGCTATGCAAGATGCCATGTAGCCCAAGGCCTGCAGAATTTTTCTTGCAGGGAGTTGGGTCTTTGTTGCCATTAATTGAAAATATTGAGTCAGTTGTCCTTGCTTGTCTGGCATGAGATAAGCCATCTGGGCCGTTGTGTTCAAGCTGGCACCCAGGAATATTATCTGTTGTGAGGGCACTAGTTTTGATTTCTTTTCATTTACTGTGTACCCCAGGCAACTTAACTTTTTTACGTATGCCCGATGCTTTAGTAGAATGTCCTTGCTCTCTGCTTGAATCAGGCAGTCGTCCAGGTATGGATAAATTTGAATTCCTTTTTGCCTGCAAAATGCAATTACTGGCGCCAGGCACTTTGTGAAGACCCTGGGCACAGTAGATAAGCCAAAAGGCAGTGCAGAGGATTGACAGTGCATTGAACTAGCTAGAAATCTGAGGTATCTTCTGCAGTTTTGTCTGATAGGGACATGCAGGTATGCCTCTTTGAGGTCCAAAGTCACTTGCCAAGCTTTCTTGCCCAGCATGGGAAGAAGCTGCTGTAGTGTCAACATCTTGAATTTCGGAACATCCAGGTAAGTGTTTAGTGTAGAAAGGTCCAGAATGGGTCTCCAGGCTTTGTCCTTTCTGGGAACCAGAAAGAGTCTTGAGTAAAATCCTTGTCCTTGTTCCTGTGGTGGTACCTTTTGAATAGCTCTCATGTCCATGAGTGCTGTAATTTGTTTTTGAGCCTCTGCCCATTGATTTGGTGGCAGATTTGGCATTCCTTTTAGCCTTGGCAGGGTGTGAAAATGGAACCTGTAACCTTGAGATACAATGTTGAGAACCCATTTGTCTTTGGTGATGCAATGCCAGTTGTGATAGAAGTGCCAGTGTTCCTCCTAATGGGGCTGCCAAGAGAGAGCTGTTTGGCAGCTGTAGTGGAAAGTCATTGAGGCTGTTTTTTATAAGGTTGAGGCCTGTCTTCCCCTTCTTTCTGGCCTGGTGTGCCCCATTGTCGAGGTCTGTAAGGGCCTTGTGTCTGACCTCTACCTCTTGGACATCTGTATCTGTCCCTTTGAGGTCTATCTGTGACTGGAAAGGACCAATTCTTTGTTGGCCAATTTCTGCTAAAATGTGGAGGCTGAACCTGTAAGAAATCTTTCACCTTTGCATAGATTTTGCCTTATCCTCCATCTTCCTTAATACCTCCTCTGCCTTAACTCCAAACAGCACATCCCGCTGCAAAGGTGCATCCAATAATTTGACCGTAACATGATCTGGTAACGTATGTTCTTTTAACCAGGCATGCCTTCTAATGACAGAGCCTGTAACTGCTGCTCTACAGGAGGCCTCTAAGGAATCAAACCCACATTGCAAAGTATGCTTTCCCACTTGTTCAGCTGCATGCAATAAATCCTGCATTTGTTTTGAGTTAGGAGGATCTGAATCTGGAAGCATCTTTTGTTTCAATGGAGACATCAAAAATTGCTGATATTTTAGCATGTGAAACTGGCAATTCAAGGCTCTCATTGCTAAATTTGCAGATGTATATGCCTTCTTTTCCCATCTGTCTAATGCTCTGGAATCTGTTAGAGGGAACTGGGTTTTTTGCTGATGAGGCCTTAATCCCTTTGGGTCCTTGGGAAATAGTTTCAGGGTCAGCAACAGGGCTTTTGTACAGAAATTTGTGAGAGTCAGGGACTCTGTAATATCTATCACGTTTAACTGGGGCCGAGGGTAAGGAGTCAGGGTTCAAACTGGATTCAGTGTACACATCATTCACAATGTCTAAAACTGGTGGGATAGCAAGGGGTCTGTGTTGAGGGAATAAAAGGAAGCCTCTGAATCTTTTCTTGGATTCTGAGTAATCCTGGCCTTCCCAATGGAAATGCTCTCTCATGGTATATAAGGTCTCCCCAAAGGAGTAATCCTCAGGCGGAGAGGCTGATGGAATTGATTCCTCAGCATCAGAATCCTCATAAGGGGGTAAAGAATATCATAGGTCCGAGGAAGAGTCAGAGGAAATGGACACCTGGTCAGAAGACTCATAGTCTGCATCTTGTCTGGGCCTTTTATCAGGAGGGGGATGGGACCCCCTGATCAGGGTGATTAGGTCCTCGGCCATTTCTAGCATTTGTTTCTTAGGCATGGAAGCCTGTCCTGGAGAGAGTTGTGTCTGTTTCTTTGATTTTAAGGGGGGCTTAGACTTAACAGAGGGTTTAATGGTTAACTGGGTAGGTCTGAAAACACCCTCTGTAGCTGTGGATTGCTCAGCTACTTCGGTTTCCTCTGTAGGTTTAGGATTAGTAAGCTGAAGGCCTAGTGTGTCCGAAGGCCCAGCCAGCTCCACGTGGGAGTCGGAGGTGGTCTGTGGAAATGGTAGTCAGGAGCTGCGTAGGTGCCTCGCTGAAAACTGGAGAACCGGCAACCGGCCTACAAGAGGTCTCATCGTCCATTTTGGGCCTCAGATGCCTGTCCTTGTCCTTGCGCTTTTTATGCATTGCGGTCATCGGAATTTCCAATGTCATGGTGTAATTGAATTTTCTACCAAAATAATGTCGGGCAAAATCAAACCGACGTTTAATAGTGCGCTTGTTAAACCTAGCGCAAAACCAACAACCAGTGACGTCGTGGTCAGGGCCTGGGCATGGAATACAATAGGAGTGGAAATCCTTATGAGGTATTTGCTTCCCACAAGAAATACAGTTATTAACTTTTACTGACATCGGTCTAAGGCAAGAAAAAGTTTCCCCAACGGGGTACTTGGCTCTTTTAGAAGACTTTGGTTCTGGATTCGGAATGAAAATCTCAGGAGTCGGCCGACCAGCACTTGCTAACTGCTTCTGCTTCGGGCACCGCGCGTCAAGAAAGACTGAAAAAAATGGCGTCAGCTGCATCTTATATACCCCTGTCACACTGACGTCAGGGAGGAGGCGACAGCAACCGACGCCGGACCAAGACTTTGGAACTCTGGCCGACTGCGGGACCGCCTGACGGCAGGATAACCCAAGTGTAATGACTGCAGTAGTGTAACACGATGAACATCATGATTTTGGTGATTGCAGACTCTTTCACCAAGATGACTTGGCAATGTAGACAGGAAAAGTCCCATTACAGTGAAACCAGTATCAGACTTTAAATGTAAGACATGGGAAGATGTGACAAAGGTGTTGCCAAGATAGAGGGGTGAAGGCATTTTATCATGATTGGCACTACTGAACTGACAGCTGAGGGGTAGAAAGCAAGATCTGGAGGCTAAAGAGAGATGCAAGAGATGCAATGACAGAAAGTTGGAATTACCATTCTCAGAAATGTTATGTGTGCAAGCAACAATCCTGGGGAAAGACAGGATTAAAGACTATAAAAAACAGGGTCGGTATTGGATGGAGGGAGAAGGGCTTGGTACTGGTTGGAGGATAGGTGAGACCTGTCAGAGAGATAAGCTTTATGTGGAGTGAGACCCCACCTCAGAATATAAGGGACAGCACAGCTTAGTGCTCCATGGAAAAGGTACAGCAATATGACCACAGCTTTAAATTAACATGGAAAGAGAGAATGCCTGTCACAGAATCAGCAGAAGGGGTATATATTCAGGCAGGAGAAGGAAGAAAGTAAAATATACGAGATATGCAAACAATGGTAACTCACAACAGGGCTAAATAATATTACTAAGTGCTAGCAGTGATTCAAGAGGGTGGGGGTGGCACTGCTGGTACCACAGAAACAGACTGTAGAAAGGAAGAGATAGCACATGGAGTTGTCTAGGTATAAGATGAACAGAAATGGGAGAGACAAAGGATGGCTATCAATCAGCATAAAGAAAGCCATTAAATGTGAGGTCACAGACAGGAGGAGATGGGTAAGGGTAGTTTGACTGACCTGGCAGTTGAGGTACAGGAGGGCAGGCAGCTAGTGGATCTTTATCGTGTACTGATCCCCAATTCATCAAAGGGAGAAAGTGAGGGATTAGAGAACAGAACAAAGTAGCATGATAGGAAGAAGATAGCAATATTTATGGGGGCATATCCATAGAGGAATGCAGAAAGAGTATCCCACTGGGAAGAAGTAGGGAAAAGATGGAAGAGCAGTTGACAGACATTAGGATGGACAGACATTAGGATGGACAAGGAGGAGGTGGAGAGGAAATTTACTGCCTTTATGGAGGATAAAGCACATGGACTACATTGGGCTATCTCATAGAATCCTCAGAAATCTGGAAAGTGTATTTCTGGACCTCCTTACAGAAATTTTCAACAGTTCACTGGCCTGCTGGCCAGTAATGAAATAATTGAAGACAGGAGGAGAGCAAGTCTGACACAGCTGTACTATAGGGATTGTGACAAAAGGAGATGTCATCAGCCCAGCTAGTTGGAATTTTGTAGTAATTATATGCCAGTAGTAAATATCAAAATGATTTGTGTAAGATGCTTGTGTTATAAATCTATTGGAACCATATGTCATGTGTATATCAAACTGGTTTGTACAGACATATGTGTTAAAAAAGGTATTTTATAAAGTACTTGTACTTAAAATATAACCACAGTATGCCCTACTGGAAAAGAACAGAAATGTACATTCGCTACTATAACTGTTTAAATGTATATATTTTAATAGTGGAAATTGGAATACAGAAGGTTAACTTCAGAAAAATAACTGAAATTAAATTACTTTATCGCTACACCATAAAAGCTAGTGCCTGGGATTCATGAAGTTTGTGCCAGGTGCAGGCATAGCATCTGCGTTCTAACACCAAATATGGCCACGAGCGATTCAGGTACGAGCTGTTTCTACGTGCACTACCTGCGTACGCTACTCCTGAACAACTCCCGAGCCTTGTATGCTAATTACCCCATGTGCATCAGTGTAGCATGCAAATGAAGGTATGCAGCGATTCAGGAGGTGGTGCAGGCGTAGTGTAAGCATGCAGAAATGTAAACCATAAAAAACGGTTTTTTCATTTTTGCAAAAATAAAATCGGAGCCATGACAGCCAACCAAACAAATGTATTATATTGTTAATATATGCCAATGGCTAAATATATAACCAAACAAATGTATTATATTGTTAATATATGCCAATGGCTAAATATATAGCCATTGGCATAAAAAAATGTACAAAATATAAAATTAACATTTAATATACAGAGTTGCACTATCATGACGTGGAAGTGCAGGGCAGCGGTGCGCAAAAGGGGATGGCAAGGAATATATAAAAATATAGAATAAAACCTCAATGAAACACACATCACAATTTCCCCATAATAGTCAAGGTCAGGCATGCTACACCATACTTATGGTGCAAGGGTTGCTAAGGAGACAGTGTTATGCACAGTAGCTAGGAATTATAGGTTCATAGGTTGGTACTAGGCTATCAGCCCTAGGGCCTATACACAACTAGCCAACAATTCCCCTCCTTTTTTCTTCCCACATTATTTACTTTCCTCCTGTCCCTGTCTAGCAGGGTGACTGACGTGATCCCTGGGGTTCCCTTCTTCCATCCTCCTTCAAGGTTCCCCAAGGGGAAAGTCAAGAGGGCAGAGAGGCACTCCTGTATGGGCAATCTATTCCAGAGTCTGGGAGTCTGGGTCCAGGAACCTATCCCCCAGCATGGTTTTTTTATATTTTGATGATTTGTTATCCCTTGGTTTGTGCCTGAGGTGAGGGATTTTCTTTGGATAAGTGTAGCAGTAGCAACTCCAACAGCTCTGGGTTTGACATGGCCTTTGAGATCACCTCTGAGTAGACGGATATATATACTATAGCTGGGTTTAAGATGGAGCTTAGGGTGAGTCTGCTTTAGGCCTGGTGATCTTTTTAGTGAAGATATTTCTGGATGAGTACAGTGGGGACAATGACCTTTTTTTTGGATGAAAAAAGTCGGTGATGAGGTGTGCCACATAGCCAGATTTCCTTTTCTGGTTGTGGGTTGTGGTTGTCGTGGGTGAGACCACTGTCTGTGTCCCTAAGTCTCTTATCTCACTTTCTGTTGTTAGTTGTGTGCCACCCATATGGTAATATATGGATACATGTTTTTCCCCAAGTTTTAACAAATGGCATTGAGCATGATTTGAGCCCTGCCCTTGGCTCTGCCATGGCTCTGGCAAGGCACATCTGTTTCTTGTAGAGTTGTTTTTGTATTTAGATTCAATAATGGCAAACAAATGCAATCCCAGTTTCCAGTTGTTAGTGTGAGTCCCTTAGTAGAGTGATGCAAAAAGGAGAGACTGCCCCACCTGTGAACCCGCCCCAGGACTGAACCCTGACTGACTTCAGAGGTACACTTGTCTAGAGTACTTCACTGTCTGTAGTCTATTAGTGGCACATTTAGTCACCCATTTAGGGATTAATGCCCATTTTATAAGTAAATTCATTTGGATTCCCATTGCCCAATGTGTCCAAATTCCAGCAAAAGTCCTGAGATGGTGTGGATGGACCAGTACCCTTATCCATGGCTCTGGAAAGTCCATGGGACCACCTTAACAAGATCCATGGCTCCAAATCCCAAACTCAAACTCAATCTTCAGGGGAAGACAAGATCCCCTGTTTTGCCAATCTTTTTTCCAGGTGTTCAATGATAATGTGCTCCAGTGTTTTGCTTGATTTGCTGATGGACGGTAGTTTCCGGGAAGGAATGATGATGGTGGCAATAGTTGGGATGGGGCTAGGATCTGATCCGGATGGTGATAGTTCCCTTTGGGTGGTGGATCCCCCTTATGGATGACACTCAGTGGCATGAAACCTGAGGTGAGAGCATGATTAAACATGTGACAGTTCAGGTGGTCCATCATGACTAGGTGATTCTTGGCTTTAGAGAGTGCTCCATTGGCTGGTAGTTGTGCGTGATTTATGTGGCTTCGATTACCTGTATGGCCCTTTAGTGAGGGGGAGGAATTGGCACTGAATCTTCGAGTCTGAGGAGATGGCATATCCTCCCCGAGAGGAGTATATTTAATGCCATTGAGATTAATATTTATATTTAGATCTGAGCATATCAGATATTGATAATGTCATTGTCAGAGCTCATGTGGAATCTTTGGATGCTATTTTGATTCTTATTTTAGAATTTTTTTTTTAGGATTTTTTTATTTTTGATCTAGTTTTTTCGGTGTTTTTGCAGGCTGGGATTTTTCTTGGCAGGATTTCCTTTTTCTTCCAAAAGTAAGGGTGTTTTGTTTAAAGTTTGTTTTGTTTCTTTCTGCAAAATTTCAGTTCCTTTTTTTTATTTTGGATCTTTTTGGTGGGGACCAAATTTTTGGCATAGTTGATTGGAAGTGGATGTTTTGGGGGATGGCTTATAGGCAGCTTATTTTGCAGTTGAACTTTTCTGCATCCGTTGCATGAAGTTTGTCACTTTCAGTCATTCGTGACTTTGTAGGAAGTGAAGTTGGTGGTTTTTATGGTTAGTTGAACTTTGTGACTTGTGGGTGGTGGTGGTTGTTTGGGTTAAGTAGACTTAGGTGTGGGTGACTGTGGTTGTTGGGACCCATAGGCATATTTGTACTTGTTGTGGAGTGATTGAGTGCATGCGATATGTGGCGGATCCTGTGCACCCGACAGGCTGCAGCTGACTGTAATTTTCTCCTCAACCTGGTGAGAGGGACATCAGACTGACCAGTCACTTGGGAAGTGACCTAAAGTGTAGTGTTTACATTGTCTCTTAGGCCTTAGGGGGCTGGCTGGGGGTGTGGAACTTGTTAACATTGGTAGTGATTGGTGTTGTTTGGTATTGTTAGTGTTTGAGGGGCCTTCAGGTAGAGGTCTTGTTGCAGTTACAGCAGGTTACAGCCCTGTACCTCTGCATATGTGGATATGTGGCTGTATGTGGGGGTGGGGCTATGTGGCCAAGGGAAGTATGGAGTATGTGGGGTGTTAACCCTCCTCTTGACTGCTCCTTCTCCCCTCTTGGGTGGAGCTTTGCATTCCAGATTGTGGGTATACCATTCAGGCTTTCACTATGTGTGGGGTGGGCTTGAGAGTTGTAGTGGTATGGATGTATGTAGAGGTACATCCCAGTGTACCCAGGCAGGACACTGCATTGCCCAGTAGAAATCACTGACCCTTGGGGCTTGGCCTTTTTTGGCAGTTTTTTTTTCTTTTCTGGTTTTGTAGGGCAAGGAATTAGTAGGCAATGCCATGCGAATGAGAGAAGTAATAGTGAATCACAGATTCCCTGTTGGTGTAAGGATGCACCTCACAGCATAGCATTATAACACCGAGGTGTGCCCTTGAGATAAAGATGACATCAAGAGAGGGGTGTATCGCCATTGCTGTAAGCACATTAGAGCATTGCTAAATCGGTTTGCTAGGCAAAGCTGCAGGATAGGGGTGTGTCAAATTGGCCATAGCTATGCTTAGCTGAGAGTACACAAGGTAACAGAGTATGCCTGTGAACGGAGATGAAAACACGCTAAACCCGGTAAATGGGTATGCGCGGCGCGCACTGCAGCTGAAACAGGAAGGATATATGAAAGAAATAAGGAAATGCTGCAGCAGTGAAATTGGAGTACAAATGACAAAGTAACACCTAGGAGCCTACAGTGGGCCATTGACAACAGCTAACAAGGCTGCAAGCAGCTACCTGCAGAACAGGAAACGGGAGGGGCTGTACTGCAAAGAAAACAGTAAAGTGTCAAAGCAGAACAAAGCCTATTTGCAGTGCATCAGCTACAAGGCACATTTTGCCATAACTGGGTAGGGAAAGTACAAAACAAGAAAGACGGCAGGTGGATGCATGCCTGATAATGGGAGGGGATCCATGTCTAAAAGTGAATTAAAGAGCAACAGATTAATCAAGGCAGGCAAGTAGATCTCCACAGTAAAGGCCCCACACTTGCAGTACTCATTGCAAAACCCATAATTAAGACATGCTGCAGCTGGAATAGCTCATACACACCCACTGACATCAGCAGCATCCATAGCACAATACTATAAAGTGTGAAAGCACCTCACACACATTTGTGTATTCCCATATACTCTGCACCAGTGGTGTATACAGACAGGGAACTTTTATTTAGTACATGTTAGGGGCTGCCATAGCTTTGATACACCAGCATGTGTTGGAGACTGAAGATGGTGTGGAGGATGATGCACACGACCACCTCAGGCACCAGAGGAGGAGGAGAGTGTTCAGACCCAGGGTAACCTACCAGGGTCTACATGATCTGGAGATAGTAGAGCATTACAGGGTGGACAGGGACATCCTACAGCAACTTGTGGAGCTGTGCCGGCCATGCCTCAAAGCCAGAATAAACAGAAGGGAACCCATCCCAGTGGATACGAAGGTATGTGTAAGCCTTAGAATACTAGCTACAGGTACCTTTCAAAGACCAGCTGGGGATATCATGGGGATCTCACAGGCATCAGCATCCAGGGTACTACACCAGTTCCTGGAAGCCATGTTACCACATGCCAATGAGCACCTATACTTCTCCTGAATGCAGGAGGAGTTGACCAGCAATATGAGTCTCTTCCACCGTGTGGCAGAATACCTGGAGGTACTGGGTGCAATAGACTGCACGCACATACAAATCAAGTCACCACCCAGTGAGCAGGGTAGGCACTACATAAACCGCAAGGGATACCCCTCCATCAACTGCCAGGTCATGTGCAATGCCCACGGCATTATCATGGATGTGTGTGCTGGCAGCCCTGGAAGCTATTACGACTCCCACATCTAGCATACCTCACACCTGTATTGGTTATTTGCCAGAGGGGACATCCCAAATGACCACCTAGTGGGGGATGCTGGCTATGCACTGGAACCGTGGATGATGACTCCCATCACAAATGCACACACACCCATGCAGGAATGCCATAATGAGGCACACACACAAACCAGAGTCATCATAGAGCATTTGTTTTGGATGCTGAAATCATGGTTCTGTTGCCTGGACATATCTGGTGGAGCCTTGCAGTACTCTTCAGGCACATGTGCCTATATCTTCATAGTGTGTGCCATGCTACACAATATGGTCCTGTGGAAACAGCTGCAGCAGGGACAGAATGGTGAAAGCCCTCACAGCCCACCACCATTGCCAAGGGCCCCACAGGCACAGAGGTACTCAGACCATGAACACCCTGAGCCAGCCACATTAGGCAGATGGAGGTGTGTCCAGTATGCCCATGCCTTGGCAAAGAGGGAATGTATAGCACACACTGACAGTGTAGGAACCTAGGGATTGACTCCTTTCTCCAACTGCACACACAGTAAAAATGGATGGCACACACACAAGACTACCTGTAAATTGTCATGTATAGGCAGTCTACTGTGTGCATCCAACATAGGCAGCCCTCAATTATTGCACACACAACTGCCATTGGCACAAGGTAAGTCAAGACCTGAACAGTAAATTAAGCTATCAGCATATGCAGATACTGTATGTATAGATTCATAGGTAGGTACTTAGCCAACTGCCAGAGGCCATTCATAAGCCCAGCCAAAATGTGTCACCTTTTCCCACCCCATGAATTCATTAACTGTCCCTCTGTGGAGTAGAGCCAATGGCAGGATCCCTGGGGTGCATCTACTCTTCCCCATCCACTCTTCAAGGTTTCTCTTGCAGAGTGTTAGTGAGGGGCTCTGTATAATGTAGTTAGGGATGTTGTTCCAAAGTATGGGGAGTGTCTGTGACAGGAAGCTGCCCCTCCAGCATCTTCCAGTTATTGTTATGGCAAGGTCCAGCACACTACAGTGTGTGGCTCACTGTGACATGGATTCCCATAAGTGGAGCATATCCATCAAGCCTGAGTTTGACATGACTGTGTTGGCCAGAGGAGATCCTCTCTGGGTAAACGAGATGCCACTGAGTAAAGCAGGAGTTTATTCAGTCTGGCTGCAGAGGCCATATGTTGGAGGCCAGTATCCCCCTTGGTGAGGTACATTCGTGGACCTCCCAGCTGTTGGAAGTGTCTTCATAGGTTCATAGGTAGATACTAGGCTATCTGCCCTAGGGCATTTATAAGCCTAGCCAGAGTGTATTTGGCTTCCACCTCCCTATTAGATTAGCCTACTGTGCCTCTGTAAAGTAGGTCACAGAAGGTACCCTTTTAAAATTAGTTTACTGTGCCTCTGTCTAGCAGGGACACAGGAGAGATCCCAGGGGTGAATTTGTGATTTCCCATCCACGCGTCCAAATTTTGCTTGAAGAGGGTCAGCGAGGGGCTATGTCTAACATGAATTGGGATTCTATTCCAGAGTGAGGGGAGCCTCTGGGAAATGAATCTGTCCCTCCAGCATGTCCTATTTATTTTTGTGCTGAGGTTTAGGTCCCTGGAGCATGTAGCTCTAAGGGACTTGATTTTTTGAGGTGGAGCATGTCCATTAATTCTGGGTTTGACATGGCTTTGTACGTCAGGCATAGATCGCCTCCAAGTAGGAGGTAAGCAACTGAGTAGAGCTGGAGTTTCTTTAGTCAAGCTGCATAGGACATCTGTTTGTAGCCCATGATCCTCTTGGTGAGGTACTTTTGGGTTCTCTCCAGTTGCTGCAGGTGTCGGGTAAGGTGCATCCCAAAAGGGTCATTGTATTCAATTATGGGCCTGATGAGTGACGAGTAGAGGGGCACAATGACCTCTCTTGATGTAGATGCGAACCCTTTCGTGATAAGGTGGGCTATATAGAAGGTCTTTCTAACTACTTTGGCAACGTGATTATCAAAGGAGAGATTACTACCTACGTTGGTCCCCAAATCTCTAATTACTTCTTCCATACTTAATGGATTACCACCTATGTGGTAATTTGTGGGCACCTTGTTTTTCCCAAAAGGGATGACTATGCACTTTTTAGCATTTAGCTTGAGGCCATGGTTCTGGCACCAAGCACCCATCTCTGTGAGACCCTTTTGGAGGATGCTTGTGTCAGCTGCAGATTCGATTATGGCCCCCAGTTTGCAGTCATCTGCGAACTTTGTCAGCCATAATCCCCCCGTGTTAGCCTGAACCTCAGAGAAGTATATACCGAACAAGAGAGGTCCCAGAACTGAGCCCTGTGGGATGCCACTTGTAACTGGTTTGGATTCGGACATGGCACCTGTGATTCTGACCATGTGGGTTCCATCTCTGAGCCAGTTTACAACCCATCTTGTAACCCATCTTGTGATATAGGGGTTAATATTTAAGCTGGTAAGCTTATTTATGATGCCCGAGTGGGGTATTGTGTCGAAGGCTTTTGCGAGGTCCAGGTAGGCTGTGTGGACTACCTTGCCCTCATCTATGGCTTTGGTAACCGTTTCAAAGAAATCAGCTAGGTTTAAGAGGCAAGATCTGCCCTTAAAGCCGAATTGGGTAGGGTCCAGTGTCAGGAGGTTCCCAATGTCTTTGTTTAGGAGTTCCATGATAATACGCTCCATAGCTTTACAGACCAGACTAGTCAGGCTTATGGGGCGATAGTTTCCGGGGTCTATTGTGGCACCACCTTTGTGGAGTGGGACCACTGTAGCTGTATGACATTCTTTGGGTACATATCCTGTAGTAAGGCTAAGTTTGAACAGTGACAATGTGAGGGTTCAGTTCTTCTTGGAGCTCGTGTAAGACACAGCCTGGGACACCGTCTGGTCCCATAGATGCTGTGTTTTTTGCTTTGGAGAGGGCAGCTTTCACCTGTTCATCTGTGATGTCAGGGAGGTTACATTCAGTTGGGATAGGCGTTTGCTCCTTTGTGGGGGAAGGGGGGGGAGTTTGAGCTGAATCTGTCTGCCAGGATGTTGGCTATGTCTGTAGGTTCGGTATATTTTGTACCGTTATGCAACAATTCAGAGCATATCTGGGAGTTTCCGCCCATGTTTCTGACATAACTAAAAAAGGCCTTGTGATTATCTTTAGTGTCTAGGGCAATTTTTCTTTCGAAACTGGCCTTTGATGATTTTATGAGGGATCGAAGTTTCTTGCCAATATGATCAGTGATGCCTTCCTTTTTTGGGATTTTGCTCTGTCATGTAGTAGCTTCCTCCTTCTGTTGTATAGCTTATTTATGGCCGGGGTCCACCAGACCAGTCTCCTGTTTTTGGAGGAGTGAGTCTTGGTTTTATTTGGGATAGCACGATCCATGCATTCCTGCAGGTGCTCATAGAATACATTTGTAAAGGATTCTGCGGATTGGGCTGTATTATCCTCTGGCCAAGGGGCTTTGAAAGATTCCACCTCAGTCTTGAGAAGTGCAAAGTTAGCTTTGGAGAAATTCTTTACAGTGATTTCCTTGGCTGGGGGTGGGGACGGGATATGGATAGATATTCCAGGGAAATTTGACTATGGTCTGGTCTTACCTTGTAATATGTATGTCATATAATGGCTTACTTCCAGAGCTTTGATTTTTATTAAAAAAAATATGACTATCTATCACCTCATGACATTTTTATGTCACTGGTCATATGCTTTAATCAAGATGGAACATGCACTTTGTTACTCAGCCACACTGGTGTGGTGTATATTGCTTCCAGGTAATCAGAGACTAGTATAAATGCAGGCTGCTTCATTTCATCAAAAAAATTTATTATTTTATGATATTGATAAAAGGCTGAAAAATAAACCAGTCTGAAGATTTGAAATCTTCATTACTGGGGTTTATCATTTTTCTGGTTGGTGGAACATAGAGTCCCCATGTTGGTGATGACCAGGTCCAATATGTTGTTCCCTCTTGTGGGAGTGGTGACCAGTTGTTCCATTGCTAGAGTTTATAAATTCAAGGAACCTGGGCAAGGGTGTTTGGGCTTGAGTAGTTTTCCCAGTCAATGTTTGGGTAGTTGAAGTCACCCAATAACATAGTGTTTGGAGAGACCTTCATATTCTCCAGTGTTCTCAGGAATGCCAAGTGAGGTTCCTGTAATAGGGAGGGTGTTCTGTAGCAGGCTACAAACTGAAAGGCAGTTTTGCCCACTGTTAGTTGCACATGGATGGTTTTTGATGCTTCGTGCAGTGCCACTAACCTGGAGGTGTAGGTATCTTTGATGAATATAGATACTCCCCCTCCTTTTGTGCTTCGTCCGAGTTTTGGGGCAAATGCATGGTATGAGTTATAACCTGGTAGTGCTGGGGTGCTCTCAGGAGCCTTGAACCAGGTTTCTGTTACTGCACAGACATCAATTTTCTCCATACTGAGGAGAGTTGAGTGCGTGCATCTTGAGGTTTAGACTTCTGGCATTGAGTAGCATTACCTTTAGTTTTTTATCTTTGGGTTGTCTATGGAGGTGGGTTTGTCCTTTGAGCCTTGCCTAAAAAAGGCACTATGGGGGTGGCAAGAGCCTTGGCCAGTATACGAAAGCCTAAGGATGACAGGTGCAAGCCGTCCCTTCTGAGGTACATCCCATATGGGTTATTATACCCTATGATGGGACTGCTGAGTGATGAGTAAAGGGGCACTATAACCCCAGTATGTCTAGATGGGAATCCTTTAGTAATCAGATGGCCTACATAGAAGGTTGTCCTAACTACTGTGGAAATATGATTGTCAAAGGGGAGATCACTATCTACCTTAGTCCCCTGATACCCCATTACCTCGTCCGTATTAAAGTGGCTGCCACTTATGTGTTAATATGTGGGTGCCAATTCCACAATGGAATGACCATGCAGTTAGTGGCACTTAGCTGGAGGCCATGACATTGACACCCTGTGACGTTCTCTGTGAGGCCCCTTGAGGGATGTCTGTGTCAGCTGGACTATCAATCATGGCTCCCAGTTCGCAGTCATTGCCAAACATGGTCTGCCGTAGTCCACCTGTGTTTGCCTGTACCTCTGAGATGTATATGCCAAACAGTAGGGCTCCCAGGAATGAGTCCGGTGGGAAACCAGTCATGACTAGTCAAGATGTGGACCTGGAGACCGCTAGTCGTACCATGTGGATTCTGTGTGCAAGCCCATTGGCGACAACCTGTGACGTATGGGTGTATGTACAGGCTGGTGTGTTTTATCAATAATACTTGAGTGGGACATGGTGTCAAAAGCCTTGGCGAGGTCCAGGTAGTATGTGTGAACCACCTCCCCAGTCATCTAATGTCTTGGTGACTGCATGCAAGATGTCAAACAGGTTCAGTAGGCATGAAATGCACTCAACCAAGCTGACCTGGGTTGGGTCACGTGTTCGGAGGTTACCAATGTCTGTGTTAATGAGTGCCATGAGGATGCGAACCATACCATTGCAGACCAGGCTAGTCAGGCTTATGGGGTGGTAGTTACCATGGTCAGTTGTGAGTCCACCTTGATGGAGTGGAATAACCATTGCCACATGCCATTGTATGGGCATGTAGCCTATGGAGAGGCTGAGGTAGGAAAGCTTAATTAGGTGGGTGGCAGGTTGTCTTGTACAGTTTGCAAGATGCAGTCTGGGACAACATCTGACTCCATCAACGCTGTGTTCTGCTGTTAGAGAGACATTTCCACCTGTGTCTCTCTGATGCGTGGGATACTCTACCTTTCGGATAGTGTTGTGGGCTCTTTAGGGAGTGAAGTATGTACTGAATGTATCTGCAAGGATGTTGGCGATATCAGTAGGGTCAGCATATTTTGTGCTATATTTCACCGGCACAGTGCAAATCTGTGTCTCACCACGTAGATCCTTGACATAGCCAAAGAAGGCTTTGTGGTTATCTTCCGAATCCTTGCGTATTCTCCTGCTGATGTTAGCCTTGGATGATGTCATGAGGGACCTATGTATTAAACTAATAGTGGTCACAGATGTCTGCCCTTTGTGAGGTTTGATCTTTGTCTGGAACACTGTCTTACTTCTGTAGTATAGCCTATTTATTGCAGAGGTCCACCAGACCGGTGTCCTTGACTAGGAGGAGTGAGTCTTGGTTTACCAGTGATGGCACGATCCATACATCTGTGTAGGTGCTTATAGACTTCATTTGTAAATATGTCTGTATCTTGAATGGTGGTTCCCCTTAGTATGGGAGCTGTGAAACCCCCCACCCCTGTCACTAGTAGTGTAAATGTAGCTGTAGGAAAGGTATACACTGTGGTATCCATGGGTGGGGGAGATGCTTGGGTTTGGAAACAGTGAATAGTTCATGGTCAGATCTAACCAGTGACCGGTTAACCTCTGTTGTGGTGCACCTGTTACCCATGTTGGTGATTACCACTTCTAGTAGTTTCCACCCCATGTTAGGGAGGTTACCACCTGATACAGGGCATATGAGGTGATAAATTCCAGGAAGAGCTGGGCCTGGAAGTGAGTACTGGAGTAAGTTTCCCAGTTAATGGTATGGTAGTTGACATCGACCAATGCCAGGGTGTGCATTAGGACTGTCATGTTCTCCACTGTCTCCAGGTAGGTGGAGTGGGGGTCCTGGGTCATGGAGGGCGATCCATAGCAGGCCACAGTTTACATTGTTGTTGTGGCAGATGTTAGCTGCACATGGATGATCTCAGAGGTATCATGCTGCCCCACTAACCTGGAGGTGTAGGTATCCCTGATGAATATGGATACAGCCCCTCCATGTCTGTCAACCCATGTTCTGTGGCTGAAATGTGTGGTATGGGTTGTAGTCCGGTAGTGCTGGTGTGCTCTCATGAGTCTTAATACAGATCTCAGTTACTGCACAGATGTTGATGTTGTCCATCCTGAGGAGTGCTGTGAGTGCAAGCATGTTGTGATCACAACCCTTTTTGTTGAGTAGCATAACCCTCATTGAATCTGCTATTGAGCTGTTTAAAGAGCTGGTATTCACCTTTGAGTCTCTCCTAAATAGGGCACCATGGGGCACCAATAGCCTTGACCAGTATTCTAAAGCCTAAGGCTGACACATAGGCCGGTATGGTATCATTGCATGCATGTTCCCTATCTGTGCTTGTTTTTCATCTCTCCTGTAGGTAACCTACCGGTAAGCAATAGAAAGCCTTAAACTTATACAAATCTTCTAGCTTCCAAGATAGGCTTTTGGAGTGACTAAGTATCAGTGTTCTGTATGTTTTTGCTGTACTTAACTGTTTCCTGACTACATGGCGATTTCTCACTGTATATTGTGATCTGAAGGTATGTTTATTCACATATTATGGCTGTGATAGCCTGCACTTCAGAGACTCACAGACAGCCTACTAGCTATCTGCCCAAGGGCAATTAGAAGCATAGCTACAGTGTGTTGGCTTTCCCCACACCATTGATGAAGTAACTGAGCCTCTGTCAAGCATAGCCAATGAAGCAATTCCAGGCAGAGATGCTGGAAGCTGATGAAGACTGGGGTTGTGGAGGGTGATAGGGGCACTTAGTGATCTAAAGAGGGCATGTCAATGTGACAATTCAATACCATTCAATTCCCCCAACAGGTCTTGCAGCTATCAAACTGGACAGGGTCCCCCACCCCCTGACTGTATGTTTCTGGGAAATATGATCCCAGGGGTGTATATTCTGTTACCAATTCACACAACAAAGTTTCCCTTGAAGTGCGTCACTGAGGGGCTATGCCAAATGTAGTTAGGAGTGTAATGCATTGTCTCACAGTACATTTGTTATATGTTATTATCTCAAGAGTATGTGAAGCATAGTGAGTTTGTGGGCCTCCGCCCTTTGCTTAGCCTAGTTTACACATAGAAATCATCTAAATAGGAAATAGGTGGAAGCAACTTTAATGTCAACAGTGTAATGGATACAGCATCTGCATAGTATCTGTGTATTCGAGGTTCCAATCCCAATAAAGGCAGGGATATTTATCATGTTCAAAAGTACATCTTACCCACAGCTTGCAAATATAGATAGTAATCATCTGTATAATAAACATTCGAAACAACCATATAAACCCATGTGTGCTGGAGAGTACAGTCAACAGAGAATGGAATGTTATGTCAGCACATAGTGAGATGTTACTTCACTGACATGTATATATCCTAAGTAGTTAGCGGATGTAGCCGTGTTTGCGAGCACAGGGTCTACATTACAAAGTTTGTTTAACTGTGTTTAACCGCTGCTATAATGTCACACAAACACTTTTAACCATGCTTACAACTGCTTAAATGAGCCTTATTCTGGAGTAAAAAACATTTGTAAAGCATCGCAGGTGTTGAACCCTGGACCATGCAGATTATAGTCATGGGAATTACCACTAAGCCATCCAAAGTGTATACATGTTTCATGGTCTTGAGACTACACCTTATACCATATGCATTTCACTGTAATGATCACAAATGGGACAGTCACTTTGTGTACATATGTACAGTACATTGTAATGTACTGTAGTTTGTGAACCAACACATTCCAGTCTACATATGTATTACTGTTACAAATTAATACGAAATATATGTATACACACAAGCATGTATGCATCTCAGTGATGTCTGCATGTAGATATTTTTATATATATATATATATATATATATATATATATATATATATATATATATATATATATATATATATATAAGTTACATCAATAGCCATGTATATAAACATCTATGAACGCACTTTGTGACACAGAAGCAGTCCAAAGGAATTGGAGTGTACACAAAACACATGCAGCTCTGCTATTATAACAATTAATATTAACCTAATTCACCATAGAAGGGGTGGTTGTTGTGTATATGAAGATTGGGGTGGGGGAGGAATGATGGGTAATGTAATCATGCATCAAGGAGGGCCTGGTTTGGATGTCCAATAAGTGAACTGGAGGTATATACATGGAGTATGGGGGCAATATAAAAAGGACACAAAGCAAGAACCTTTCTCATTCATAATGCACCCTGTCATGTCACATTGCAACACCTAATTTCACAAACATATGAACATTAACATGGATCAGACATATGTACACCAACTGACTGTCACATTTGTTTTCAGTAGTGAGGAATGTCTGTAGTACAATGTATATTCTAAACACCATAACATTTGTACATATCTCAGATGCCTTAGTGGTAAAGTCAGTGACTGTGGTGTTCATGGTCCGGGGTTAAAGACCTGCAAAGGCTGTTACGTTATTTTGAGGGCCAGTATAAGGGCTGTTGGATACAGGTGGATTAAAACACTCTTAAGCAGTTATAAGTGGGTTTCCATGAGTTTGCGCAATGGTAAGTGGTGTTGAAACATGGTAAATGGAGAAGCTCTTCACAGGTTTAACCTTTGCTTAACGTCGCACAGACCACAGACAAACCTGCTTACAACCACGTAAGTGTGCGTTATTCACACTTTCCCTACCAGTGCCTACTCTGAGAGGTAAAATGATAATACCTTCCAGGAGTAGAACCCGCAACCATGTACTCCATCCTCAGAGTAACCTAACACTAAGCTACCTGGGATGTACCTATCCCAGTTGTGTAGGCTGACAGGTTAAAACACAAAAGGGAAGAATGTGTTGAAATAGGACACCCTGCCATGTACCCAATTAAAGGTGTACACATCTACACATATATATATATATATATATATATATATATATATATAGATATATAGATATATAGATATATAGATATATAGATATATAGTGGTCATATCTGAGTATAACATGGACCACAGCAATTCCACATTCTGCCCCCCCCCAAACAATATGAACATAACATATGAAGAATATATGCCAATACACTATTACATATATGTTCTTTGGACACAGTCACCAACACAACTGCAATTACTGCAAATATCCATGACAGAAATATACAGACAGCTTTCATTTTACAAAAATTTATTACATTCCGAAGTATTGCCAAAAGGATTCAAGGACCAACAGTACCTGCATTCTATACAGCAAGCATTTAATAGTGCCTTAATGAATCAGCCTGCAATTACCATAGTATTAGTCCACCAAGGGATAGGTCTTCACATAGGGAAAGAACACCCACACACATAGACGTTGTATAAAAGGGGTTCCTACACACCTGCATGTGCTATGTACACCCACCAACATCTACCCCACAACCAAAATAATTACATCAATGCATACGGTCATACCATAACCAGTTATTCAACTACTGTGCAACATCTGCTGAAACCTTAACACACCTGGGCACAGACACTAACATGGTCCTATGTGAAATACTTGCCATTATACAATTGAACAGCTGCTGATGTAACAGGGTTTGTATGAACTAATCCTGTTTCAGAGGGTTGAAAGGGTCATACACCAGGAAGTGTTACCGAGTACTGATTATCAGCACAGTATGATACACAGTAACACCAAACTAAATATGTCTGGTAAGCACACTGTAAACCCCCTAACATTATATGCATAGCTATGCAGCCTTGAGCTGGTCAAACAACTTGGCCAGACTGAAACATATGCAAAAGTATTAGGTAAAGACAAACCCTGCACAAGTAGCAATGTTCAAAAATAACAGCAGTACTCACATTTATACCAAATCCTCTAGGCATTACACACAATATATTACTGTTCGTCTCCATGCAGCTGTTGCAATAGATTCCAAACAACACTTCCACGCTGTCTTTCTCACAAGTAAGGCAAAGGGACAATGCCCATGTGGAGTACTCATTTATACTCCACTGTAGCCATGGTATTGGCTAAGGCAGAAGCAGCGCAGCTGATGTGCATGTAATTAGCTACTTAGGAACACCAATTGGTTATAGGGATAGCACATGTTGCTGATCTGTAACTATAAAAGGTTGCCTTGTCACAAATTCAAACCATCTGTATCTACCTGTAGGACAGTACAAAACACTGAAAGACGAACCGAAAATGAGTATTATACTAGTCAATAACACCTCCGATTACTAAGAAGGTATGTATAACATGTAGTATGTCTGTGTATGTAGTACCTGTACTGTAAGAATTACAGTGTAATCAATGCATCTAGTGAAAATAGCTATCTTATAGCGATGTATTGTTGAGCAGTAGTAATGCTTGTAGTATTCTATGTGTGTCACACGGCAAACTCCGCATAAACCACAAGGGATGATATGGTCTTGGAACCCACCAATTCGCTTCCAGCCACTGTCAGTGTCAGGATTGGTCCAACAAGAATGTGCTATAACAGGGGATAGTATATGTCGATATATTGTAACAGTCGACATATGTATAGGTGCATAAGTAAGATGAACATGTTAAAGGTGGGCTTACCGTGCAAATATGGTGTGCATTTTGGGATATTGTGCGAATAACTGTGTAACGTACAATATTCTAGGCAGATCTGTATTCTATTCTACATAGCAGTTCTGTTACGTTATGCAAACAGCAGTTATGTCTATTGGCAATTACAATACTCAATAACAGGATACATATCATTTGTTTTCATCTGACAGTTTAGCAGTATTAGAGCAAAGATAATTGGACGAGCCAGGTAACTATCCATGCACATAGCACATGTAATATCCACCTCTCTAGTATCGTTTGCAAGCAATAACAGCTATGCATGTGTACATGTTATTCAAATGTGTAGTGACCCTTGTTACAGGGCTGGGCCAAATGGTTATGTGCACACCTACATAGAGTGGATATTGAGAGTAGAGACACACTGGTTGAACTTCCAGGATTGTGTAGCCCAACCTCTCATTGCCAAACTAACAGCCGCTTGCACATACTGTATGTAAGGTAGTGCACAGCACTGGTAATGAAACAGATTGCATATCATCTTTAACTCCAGTGTAACATCTGCAGTAGGAGTGTAAGATGTAGGAGACAGTTGCCCATGTGTAATAGCTGCTTCATTGGTGATGGCCTACACTATCTGATTATATCCTGATCATGTTGATATTGGCATAAGTCTATTGATACATGACTCTGTTTAGAGAGTGGGTGTCTGTGCCCAACAGAGGTCATGGTCCTGGTGGATATGTGAGTATATACCCAGAGAAGGAAACAGACCTGTAGACACTTGCATCATCTGTAATCAACTAACAGAATGCAATGTGCTCCTCAGAGGAGGATTGCTGCTAAAGGTAGCTACAATGTTTCCATAATAGCCAGTGTTGTCACGTCCATAACACAAATATTTACATGTGAGCAGCACTGTCTAAAACATCATCATAAGCAATGCATAAACTAAATACAGTAATTGGTACTTGTAGTACTGAATGCTCATACAGGTACGTCCACTAGTCAGCTACTGATGTTTACCAATGTCAGCTTTGTGTATGTGGCCATCCTAGGGGAATGTAATCTCTATGCCATGTACACTGTCAAACCCACCTAACACCATGCCCTACACATTGTTTGGGATGCAGCTACAGGGATAAGCTGGAAGGCAGCCCAGTCTACAGCCATGACTGGACTGGACAGTCATGAGGTGTAGGTTAACTCATGCAGCTCATCAACACAACCACATACCCTTACCAGAACACAGTACACAGTAAGAACACCCACACAGACTACCAGAAATCACATACATTCACAGACGCTTCTAAGTATTTGGCCAAACAAGTGACCCCCCCAAGCAGGAAGAGACAGACACCAAAATACACAACCTGTATGACATAGTTTGCATAATTGTGCCACACCTCAGAACACATGACTGGAAACATGCCCAACAGTACTCGTTTGTGAATGCAAACTCTAGCACTATGTTACACACCAACCTATACGAGGGCATACATACGGTCAGCTGTCTGTCTGCCATGATTAGCCACATACCCATACACTCAGACCACCTTTTGAACTATACACATGGCTCTGGCATATTCCATGTTGTTGTGCAGGACCTGTGATGCAGCAGCCTGGACTGCATGTAAACGCATGCAGGAACCGTCAGGTCTTGTAGCCCATGCAGGTATGTCCCAAGGCCTGTGTAGCATTCTGCCATTGGCCGGAATGATACTGCAGTACAGGGACAAAAGGACTGTATTCCACAATTGTCTAGTGTAGTGGTGCAAGTCAAAGGGTATCCAGTATCTGTCATCCTGGGATAACATGGTTGACAGACCATGGTGCTTTGCCAGACAGGGCCTGCACCTGTCACCCCTGGGAATCTGGATACTGCCTAGGGCTCATGCTTCCCCTATAGTACCTTCATCATGCACAGTTCAACTGAAGGTCCACTGCTGTTACAGGGACATCCAAGCAATAAACTGCCGGTCTTGCTACACAATGATAACATATCAGAAACACTATACGGACACACATGTCAATCCCTAACATGGAGAACATATCTGTGCAGTGGCTGAGACACGATTCAATGCTCCAGAGAGCACAACTGCATGACTGCATGTTATGAAACACATACCTCACCTCTTACCCATTATCCTTTATTGGAACACATGGGCCACAGGTGTGTCCATATTCCTGAAGGATATGTACACCCCCATGCTAGTTACACTTGCATAACTTCAGCTGCATTATGCTGAGCAACTCCCTTTGTGTCAAAGTGGAATTCAAATTGCACCTTGAGACAGATCACCCACCAGGTCGCGGATTTCCCAACTGTCATAATGTGCTGTAATGGGGAAGATTAGGTCGGAGACCGAATCATAATAATGGCTACTCTCAACTATTCCATTATGAACTGGGAAGACTCCTCATGTACCAACACCTGCACTCAATACATGTTGGATTCCATCGAACCCACTGACCTGGATCACAGTAGTCACACAAACAGGGTTAATAGTATGCTACACATAGTCTCCTCCAATGCCAATGTTATGTTTAAGAGCAGAGTGGTGATGGTCATAGCACCCATGCAGATGGACAATGCATGTGCAAATGCTGAATCCTACAGAAATGAGCCTTAAGCAGTCACATATGTGCAGTAATTGTGCCATTGAAACAGAACCAGGATTCAACCCAACACAAACAAGAAGGCAAACTAGTGGTACCATGCTTTAAACTGTACCACAGAAGATAGTAACTGTTGCAAGAGTGAACACACATGAGTGTAAGTGATCCCTGGCCAGCCTCAGTAAGATGCAGATACACCATATAAAACCACACAAGGCTACTGTGAAGCTAGCCAGCCACATCTTATGAGGCCAAGCACAGAGCATTCTATAGCTGTGTCATTAATCGTAATGGCAACGACAAGACCTGCCGTGCTGCACAGCACTATGGCATGGGAAGTACTGCACCTGCAGAAATAGCACCCATTCATCCAGATAGGGTCTTGGGGGGGTGGGTTTAGGTTCTCCAACAGGTACACTTAGTAATATATCCATGTACACTACAGGTCCCCTGTAATAACAACTATGCAGGTACAAGCTGCACTCTCTAAAGCCATACATACAGCTTTCATGGGACCTGTCAACATCCCAGGGTGTATCCTACACAAATGTAAGGACATTCAGCTATCCACATACACATCATGTTCAGTCATAGCTCCATGTCAGGCTGTGTGCACACCGAATGCTGCACAGCAACAGTTATACCAGCCCACAAAGGGGGAGACACCATTGATAATGGTAAATAGTGCACAACTACCCAGCCGAGTCTGGTCTGTAAGGCCATGAACCATGATCAATGTATTTGATGTACTCAGTATAGATGTAGATGACAGTAGGGTTGATTCACACTGCATATCATGACCTTGCCAGGTCCTAGGACACCATCACCCATACTGTGCTCCAGCTACACTCAGTAAACTAGGTGTATATTCCTATGTCACAGGAGTGGTTGGCAACTGGACTGCTGGCAGACCCAACACTACTGAAGGTGTCTGACTAATACACGCACATCAAACCAGTGCCAGTCACAGTATACCACACAGAAGGCATCAGCCTAGTCATTTGCAAACATCAATATGAACTAGGAGCAATAGTTGACTCAATGTGTGCTACGTTCAACATACAGAAGGGCCTTAGTGTGTCAGATGTGTGGTGTTTGACGTATGGCCACAATCAGACAGCTAAGTATTGCATTGTCATCCCCTATGTTACAAACCCTGTACCCATGAACTACCACCTAGGCAGCGGTCAACATAATGGCAACTGTGTGTATGGGATGCAGCTGGACAGTACTCTTTCCTTTGATAGTTACTTCACCACACCAGACAGGTAGTTGTATGTGGCACCCCTAATCATGACAGGGTGCCATCCAGGAATATAGAGATAATTGCTCAGCCATACTCACCCATGTGACCCATAATATATCACATATTTCCTTTAAGGGTTATTGCTCATGTGTAGATGGCCTACATTGCCCTTCCCAGTCCCAAGCTGCACTATGTAGCATGCAGCCTACCCTGAATAAAGCCATGTCCAACCCAGAGGTGTTGGACTTGCTACACTTAACACATCCTGATCCCAAATAAACACATACTTCGTGGACATCCACCTTTCTAGTACAAGGATCACAACATGCCTGACAGATACCTGTACCATACAAACATACTCTTGCCATACTATGCATTCCTGTCCAGCAAAGCTGCACATCACCCCTCTCTGTGATATGGTGTGATGACTGCATGCCAAATATATCAGTAACCCTGTGGATCAGTTCTGTGGCACTGCTTGAACTGGCCACTGAAACTTACCTGTCTGTTGCCTACAGCTAGGTACCCTGTCTGCCTAGGCTCATAAATGGCCCAGGGCATATAGCCTACTAGATCACTATGGCTATACATGCTATAGTTGATATCCATCCCTGCAAATACCATCAGGCTAGCTATTGTCCCATGTGTTACACATGTGCAACACAAGCAATACATGGCAGGATGCTACACAGCTGTACAGTACCATGTAGATGTATATGGCAAAACACATACATGCTTGCAAGTCTACATTGTCTCAGGTCATGTCCCTAATGGCTATGTATGACTATATATGTGACAGCATTAAGGTCGATTGCATTAATGTGAACACATCCAGGCATGTGCCGATAGGTAAAGACACCAGTACAGGCAAACAGACATGCCCAAGTCAAGACAACATCCACATGGTGTATGAGCAATGTCATCACATGACACACACATATATGGCAATAACATCACATCACCAGTAAGTGTCAAATGTGTGTGACTTATACATGTCAGTGGTGTTAGTGTCATGTAGATTTGCCGAGACGTATTTGTAATCTTAATAGATGTGATACACATGTATGTTCTGCTGTACTTCTCTGAGTTACTGTGACCTGTCTCCAGCATTATGTCTTCCAGGTATGCCACGTAGCAGACTGCCAGTGTACAGCCACTTGGAGGATGAGGTACTCGTCCCATACCTCCTCAGCAACCACATGACACTCTTCAGCCATGTGCCACAAGATGCACAGCAGCAGGATGCCCTGTGGGAGGAACTCTGCAAGAGGGTAAATGATGTTGGCGGTCTCAATCGCACCTATCAGCAGGTGCGCCGACACTGCACTGACCTCATAAGATGGGCGAAACAGCGTGTTAATGCAATCACCAGGGAACAAGGTGCAATAGGTGGGGGGGGCATTCACCCAGCCCCCACTCACACATACTGAGGAGCTACTGGCCAACCTGGGGACACCTGCAGACCTCCATCCATAAGCTTTATCTGGTATTGTGGAGGTGGGTGTCTCTCAACCACTGAGCCTGGAGTTGCCTGTTAAGTCACTACTGCACATATAACACAACTATATTTCACACAGTTACATGTGTTACTGCAAAATATGTAATGTAACTTCATATGCAAGGCATATATGCACACATGCCACATACTATAGTCTGCTACTCTATGTATGCACAGATGTGCATACTGCATAGTATAGCGTATTGTACTGGCTGATTTGCTAACATGGACATTGCACCCTGTAGCTATCACACAGGTGTGGATAATGATCTTACTGCTGTGACACTCCTGTTTAGGTACCTCTGACATTTTGAAGCGATAATTATTATTTACCAGGCTTGATAATGCATGGAACATATTAATTGCATGCTATCTGCCATAACACATGTACACATAATGTATGGTGGTCCTTTTAATGGACACTGGTCAGACCTGCAATGTATCACACTGTTTACCCATGTGAAACAATTGAAGACTATATGAAACACCAACACTAAACCTTCCAAACTGTCATTGCTAGATGTGTGGACAACAGTGAATACAATGGTGGATATGTTTCACTGTAGGGACAGGTACTACATATCAGCATTACACATGTTGGGAATATGAACAGTACTGTACAGAGAGCATATGTGTGCACACACTCTAAATGTGTTGAAGCTGGAGTAGGACTGTCCCACAGGATACACCCTTGTGGATTATACCCTTGCTATGAATGTCACACAATGTCATGTGCTGACATGTCAATGACATGTAGGGGGCTGACTGCAACACTGCTCAACTATCCTGCAAAACATGTCTCGCATCCCATACATACCACTCTTTGTCTGCATAACCCTGTCCTCAGTGGAGCATATGACATCTATGGGTGTATGTCATATGGGAAAACACTGACATGTGAAATAAGATGGCCATCACAACCATTGGACAGAACATGTGTACACATGGCTATGGAGGATGACCAGAGACATGAAGCAACACACCCAGTAGAAGTGATGTACATGTGTGTACACCATGTTGTACATTGGCTCGACACAATACAACTATGGCCTTTGTGTAATGGTGATATTGCAGGTGTGAAACACTAAACTTCATACAGGCCTGTGCACAGCTTGTGTAGCCATACCATGAAACCACCACATAACATGTCTTGAACATCTTGAGTGTGTCTCGACATGGAAGCATTTACCTATACAGTATATAAATGCATACATGTGTTGCACAACATACACATACAACCACATCAGGCCACAGATACAGTACATTCACCTTGCTGGTGTCAGACATCACTGTCACGCCTGCTCCTCATGTTTGTGAGGTACACAGATGGCATGTGGGACATAGAGTACTGCTAAGTTAGCCATGTGTGGGCATAGTTGCCAGGCATCAGTAATATGGTTACAGATGTGCAGGGGTGTCATCCGTATACCCTTCTGTGACCTGTGTCACACATTCCACATTAGGGTTCAGTGTGTATATACACCTCAGTGACATGGGTCACATTCCACATTAAATATGTATTGTATGTGAACATAGTCATGGCTATGAACAGTGTCAGTAGATCACACAGTATAGCAATTGTGAAGCCACATGATGCCCTGCAATGGCTATGCACATCAGCTCAATGTGCAGTATGTCCCTGCATATTTGTAGGGTGGACAGACAACATTGCATCATCTGAAGGCCCATGTTAGTATAACATGTCCCTGCATTAGGACACCATTACCATACTGTAGGTTGGAAAGGACACCATTGTGTTACACATGTATGCATGTCATTCAACACGTCAGCAGAAAACATGTCATACTACATGTGATTGGCAAGGTCACACGCCACACTGCAGGCCAGTGTACTGTAAAGCTGTGCTAGTCTGTGGCACCACTGCAAAGTAGGGACAGCCATGTTAAACATATGTGTACAGCCACATGCACAATGTCTAGACTCAGCTCAGGGGTAGGCAGAATAATGTTGAACAGACATGCACTGCTTTGGGGGAGATATGCAAGCTTGGGCTCAGGCAAACATAGTATGCAGTCGGCATACCCTACTGCTCATGTCCTCACACATAGGGGCGGTGGCCAACACAAAGCATCAGTGGCAGATGTACAAAGGTCAGCGATAGTCTGTTAACATGTGGTATATGTTGCACACACCATGGCAGTGCGGTGCAATGGTGCAAAGTGCATGCATTGTGTTGCAGGTATGGGGCATAGGCTACTAACAAATGGTGCAATACAGGTATGTATGTTAACCACCACTATAATTGTGTAAGGTGCATGCCGTCTGCTATAACACATGCATGATGTTGTGTGCAACTCAGGGATGTATACCACTATAAGTGTCTAAGCTGAAACTATAACTGTCTAAGCTGAATGCCATCTGCCATATCATCTGCTTGTAGCATGTGTATGTCTGTCTGTGTCTGTGTGTGTGTCTGTGTCTGTCTGTCTGTGTCTGGTATAACTTGTAATGTACAGTTCTTGTCTTCCCCTCACAGGTGTTGATGTAGGCGCGTTGCCTTCCTGAGGTCCACCTGATGTCAGTGTCCCCACAGACTCTAGCAGTGATGATAATAGTATGATTGAGGCACAGGCAGGGTTGTCAGGGGCTGAATCTGTACCATTGGTTGCCATTCCACCTGTCCCCTTTCATCCTCACACACAGTTCTCCTACCTACACATACTCCATCACCACTGGCCATAGAGAAAGGACAGCTGGTGGGTGGTAGCATGGAACAGGGAAGTGTGGAGACTATGGAAGGTGTGCCTGCACACCATGACCCCAGTCAACTGACTGGTGATGTCCCACACAGGCATGTGCCCAGTGCTGCTTGTAGGAGGACCACTGGCCAACATGCCCCTGCGAGACAAAGCACATCAGCTGGAGTCATGAGACGCATGTTTCAGGCTGTAATGGAGGCACAAGCATGTGCTGAATGGCACAACAGAGAAGGTCTGAGACTTCAGAGAGCTCCTGTTCGTTCATTAACTGACAACATCCAGGCACTTGCAAATGCTCACCATCATCTTGCAGATGTTTTGGATAGACTATTGGGTGACATGGTGGGAGTCCTTGACCGTGGCATATCCATCCTCGAGTGTGGAATTGATGTGCTGGAACATCTGGTGGGAATGAGGCGTTGGGCATGTGGACGTAGGTCAGCTACATCACCTGTTGAAGGTCTACGTGAATATGCTACTGCACATGCCCGCTCCCATAGTGGTGGTAGCAGCAGCAGTGCAGCTGGTGCTATGCAGTCCACACCAGGACACAGCAGGTCACGTGCACATGGTCCTGGACAGTCCCAACAGGGACACGATTCCAGTGGACATGTGTCATCAGACAGTACCCAATCTGGACCTCTACCTGGTAGTGACTGTGCAGCCCTTGGCAGGAGCAAGTCACGTGGCTGGACACTGTGAACTGTGAAACCTGCCTTGTACAGTCTGCAACTGTCAATAATACCCTTGTGTAGGCCAGCCACATGCCAGACCTGTGTGCATGCATACACACACACTGGAAACAAATGTAGGGCACCTCAACATATACATGCATAACATCCACACACGCCCAATGATATCACAGGCCCTAACACACACACACACATGATGTCATCCAATGGCACAGCCTAGGCCTCTGGCAAACATTATCACCCTGTACATATGATGATGCCTGTGCCACATCCCTGTCATCCACACCATCGGTGCAGGGACATGCACATATGGTCTGATGCACAGGGTGAACATACTAGGTAGACAATTGTAGATTAATATTGTTGAGTAGTGTTGACAGGCAGCAGACATACCATTTATTACAGTTTTAGAATGCATTTTGTACATTTGACAGTATGTATCATGTGTAATAACACTCACAGCATGTTGATCTTGACGTTCTGCCTTCCTCTTTCAGGTGTAGTTGCATGTGCCGGGGGATGTCGGTGTTTGCGGTTTGTGTCCCATATGTACATGTTGACTACCCACAGGTCAGTATGACAATACCTGCATGCACTTTGTAGCTTTCACATCACAGTAATATTTTCCCCTGTTTCAATTATGTTTACTGTTCTAATGATCCAAGAGCATGATAGCTGTGTAGTAAGCTACTGTGTTCAGAGCAGTCACATCCATAATGGGTGACATCACAGGTATAGCTACCTGGTGCACGGAGGAGGTAAGAGTGGTATGCCAGATAACAAGAGTAAAGGCCAGTGGAAATAGTGGCTTCTCATTGGAAAGAAGTAATACCCACTGCCATGACAGCATGCAAACACAGACACACCCACACACTCAGGGATTCACAGACACAGTAACACACACTCTGACACACACACACACACACACACACAGTTGCCAGTGTTTGGATGAGAACCCCTGCCTATATGCATATCATCATTATAGTACTACACAATTACAAGATGCGCCACAGAGATTACACATGTACAGGTAGTGTAGTGAGTGTATGTGGGGAGGGGGGGGTCCATCAGTAAGCTATGTAACAACAGGTCACACCCCAGGGTGTACATGTTAACAGGCAGCTAGAATGCCAGTCTACGACTGATAACAACAGGGATGCTAGATTGCACTGAGTGGATGGTGGGAGGGGGCATTAACATTTCACCATGGTAAAATACAGCCTCACTCCAGGGACCGGGCAGCCATACACATGGACAGTCTCACACACACACACACACACACACACACACACACACACACACACACACACACACACTCTGTGGCATTCACAAAGATATACACCTATGTCACACACATACAGACACTTTACATGTGTGAGGTTTAACCACCTGTCTATGCCTTTCTTTCTACACTTCACTCTGTACTGGTGTTAACAGTGTTCAGGAGAGTGATAACATGTAGGATGTATTCCCAACCATACATAACATATATGGACACACACACCCACACGTGCCAGTACTGTGAATCAAACACCTGCCTATCTCATGATAGGTATTACAGAAGTACACTCGCATCTGGTACAAAGCTTACTGACTCTTTCCTTTGCATCTGTGCTGATATATGCACAATATATGCACAGGAGAGGTATTACTGTTACAGATGTCATGAGGTTTGCCTTCAGTGTCACCCTTACAGCATTCTACATTGTCTGTCTTCCACTTCAATTAACAAAACCTGACCTTAGCAGTTACACAGGTTATTGTAGGACTGGTTGTAACACACCAGTGAGCTGTCCTCAGCAATCATTCATCGGCAAAGAAGCCCCACTACTTAGTAGTCATGTCCAAACATCTGTCCATACCTCATGTACGGCTTACTGTACTTAGAGCATATCACCATACACAGCATGATGTACTAAGACTACCATCACCTTCAGACATTAGACACTTCACACAAATGGAATCTACACAAACATCAGTACATGTACACATATACAGTCTACATCAGTAAGTGCACTAGCAGCAAAAAAGTCACGAACATCAATCACAGGTTAAAATGCTGACAATGAGGCACCGACCAGGAATGCAGTAAAACACCATTTAATCCACAGATAACAAAACAGACTGAGCGCTTTCTCCAGGTCTACTGGCTTCTTCAGAGTCAATTTGCTAACATCAACCAGGTTACCTTATATACACCCACTATTCATCAATTAATCAATCAATCAATTAAAATTTGAGTTAATTATAACCTATTAAACTCTTCACTGAAGAGAACCTTGTTGTAGCTGATCAGTAAACTTACAAAAATACAAAAAATATGTATATATATATGTATATATATCTATATACAAAAATATGTAGGTACAAAATGTATAGGTAAAAAATCTATATAATATATGTATAAATATACATTGATTTGTACTCAACATTCACATAGTCTAAGCATTAATACTTGTAAACATTTCATGAAAATTTTCTTTTTGTAATAACAAATATAAATACTTATTCACCCAAGTTGAATTACATTTAATCTAAGTAAGATAAAACATTGGAATACATTCAAATGCTAAATACTTCTCCCTTTCAAATAAATGAAGCACGATGCTTTAATACAGGTTTTAATGCAATACATTCATTTAACCCAGGATACCTTGTGGCATTCAACCTTATCTGCCACTCTGTTTCTCGTAAAGCTACACAATTCCCAGTGTCACCGTTACTATTTGGTTTTATTCTATCCACAATAAAAAGTAAGAATTTTTTATATGCAGAACAAACTTTAGAGTGCATGTAAAGGGAGTTATGTTCATCCTTCCTTCTAATAGAGTTGGCATGCTCCCTAATTCTCTCCTTGAGACATCTTGTTGTCATGCCCACACAAAATGCATCGCATGACATACAAGATGCCACATATACACAGTTTTTGGTGGCACAGTTACATGACCCTGGACATGCAATAGTGCGTTTGTAACCAGCCACACTTAGATATGTTCCCACAGAAATATATCTACATGCTTTACATCTGCCACACTTTTTCATATTAGATGTTACAGTCATGACTAGTTTTCCAGAATTTCTTTTAAGTTGTAAACCCTACCATATGTTATGGCTGGTTTTGTTCCCAATACAGCTTTGACCTCACTACTCAAGAAATATTCCCACAATTTCCTCAAATTGTCACTTAATTCTGGAGTTCTGTTGTTATATCTCAATATAAGCCTAGATTTTTCATCACACAATTTCTTTTACCCATCCATGTTTCAAGTTAATGTACTTCCAATCTCTTTCTCACTTTTTAGAATAGGCAAATATCTACTCCTTCTCTTCCTATATATTTTTTAAGTTTCTTCAACATTTCAATTGGGTACCCCTTTCCAAAACATACCAATAAGTGTGTACATTTCTGACCTAAAGGTGTCCTCATTACTAACAAGTCTCGACAATCGCATCATTTGGCCCTTGACCAGCCCTTTCCTTTGGTGTAGAGGGTGACAACTTAAGTAGTGTAGCATGGAATTAGCGTAGCTTGGTTTCCTGAATATGGTACTACCCATTGAAGTCCCATTTTCAAAATCTTGATGTCCAAATAATTGGCTTCATCCTTATCCCATTTGTACGTAAACCTCAAAAATCAGATGTTCCATTCAGGTATGCCACAAAATCTATTGCACTCTGTTCATCCCCTTTCCAGATTATAAGAATGTCGTCCAAAAATCTATTGTAGGAGATAATGTTGTTAAAAAAATTAGAACCTAGGACATGCTCTTTTTCCCATGCCAATAAAACTAAATTGAGAAAACAGGGGCACATCGTGCCCCATTGCTACTCCTGTTAGCTGCTGATATATTTCTCCTTCGAATGAGATATAATTATTTTTTAATATCAGTCCCATTAAATCATAGCATAACTCAAGCCTATCTATATTGAAGCTTGAACTAGTCAACAGACTATCATAAAAAAGTTCAAGTCCTTGTTCATGTGGAATTGCTGAGAAAAGATTAATGACATCTATTGTCAAAAAACTAACACACTCATTCCCCCGCATCCACTTCTTTCAACCTTTCAAGGCAATGCCATGAGTCTTTTAGAATGTGACTTGCATCCACTACTGCTTCCTTACACAATGTGTCCACAAATGCCGCTAAGGGTTCCGTCTTGGAGCCCTTCGCTGAGACTATGGGTCGAAATTGTAGTTGTTCAGTACCTTTATGTGTTTTGGGTATCCCAAAAAACCTAGCCATCTGAGGATATTTAACCATAAGGTAGTCATATTCCACTTCATTTATGACCCCTGAATAATGCATCATGTAAAAACAAATCAATTTTGTAAAATGCCCTGTTCACTTCATTTCTTGTCGCTCTACTGTAAGTTCCTTCATCATTTAAAATTTTCAACATTTGGCAACAATAGTCGACATTACTCATAATTACCATCCCTCCACCCTTATCAGGTCTCATGAACCTGTAATTGTGTGATGAGATTAATTCATTGAGTAAAGTTCTCTCCTCATTAGATAGATTATCTTCTCTATTGTTGTTCTGAGAGCATATTCTCCTAAATTCGTATTCTACTAGATGCTCAAAAGAATTTAGTTCCATATTTGGGGGTGGAATGAATGTACTTTTTCTTTTTATTTTCTCTTGCTCATAGTTGACCATATCACTCCCTCCCCTTCCATTGAAATATAATTTCAAATTTAACTTTCTCATATATAGCTTTAATTCAACCAGCAATTGTGTCACATCAATGTTATGATTGGGTACAAATTTGTTTCCCTTACTAAAAAGTTCAAAGTAAACATCATTGATTACTAAGTCGGTATAGTTGTATATTATAAACCCTCTTTCTCTTAAAATCTCATGCTTCATACCTACATGTTTCTCAGGTAGATTACTGACACTACTACCCTCCAGGATAACAGTCTCACAATCCATGAAATCATTTGTAAAATCATTTGTAAAATCAGAATTCACTAATATTTCGACCTCATTATTAGTGGTCACACATTCAGTATCAGTTAAGACATTGGTTTCTCTCATAGAGTCATAACATATATTAACTTCTTGAACCATCATATTTCCCCCCCCATTTTTTAACATGTCAGATAGAATTTGCTCAGTTACTTGCCCTTTGTTACCTTCATTATTGTGTATTGAGTCATCTATTTGTACATAATCAATATTGTCACTGAACAAAGTTTCAATATCATGATACAAGGTAAAATCAACACACATTTCACTTTTCAAAACTCTTCCCATTGGTTCCTCCCTCTCCTCCTGGGGCTGTGATGGAATACCCTGCCTTCTTGTGGCCCCTTGCTTAATAACCTTTCCGAACGCTGCGTTACTGGTGGATCTAAAAACATCCTCAACATGTAAGTTATCCGTTTCTATCAGACTAGTATTCAAAAAACTAGCTCTATTGCCACCTCTATTAATAGCATAAGATTTAAACCGCCCGGATAGGATAGGCCTTGTTTTTATATTCAATACTATCTCTAATAAGTTTTTGTTTTACGCAACATTTTTATTGACAAAAACCTCAATGTTCTGAATTACCTTTTCATAGTGTTGCTTGTGTTGAAAAATAATAAATCATTAGAAATACTGGTATCAAGTCTTGTAATTTCCTCACGTAAATGTTTAATTTTGACTTCATTGTTACGTAAAATAATGTCCAGAAGCTCAATACCTGTCCTTTGAAACAGTTCTTTAAGTTCTCCTCCGGCTTCTGATTCAAGGTCTACCCCCATCGGAAGCTTCCACACACGAATCCTTCGGTACCTGCTGCATTTCTCTGGATTTCTTCAAAACGCACTGTCAAGTTGAATAGCTCTGTACCTAGTACAAAGTTCAGATTCAAAAATCTGTTCCTTAACGACAATGCCGGCTTGTGGAGCTGACCGCTAGGTCCCCTGCATTGCGTCATCACGACGCCAATCTCCGGAGCTTCTAACCAAGAGGCTAGGTCCCGTTTGTTAAGCAGATTTGAACAACTATTACTGTTGTTATCTTGTGTTTGTGGTCCCTCCTTCGATCTCACACCACTTAGGGCACCACTATATGTTTTGTTTGCACTCGTTCTCTGCCCTGGTGTAATGTCCTCAGGCGAGTGCAAAGTGTACAATTCAGCTTGAGAGTCCGTAATACTGTCAGTGGGTGTATTATTAATCACTCGCTTTTCTTCCCTGTAAGCTTGGACCAGCTTACCCATCATAAGATTAAGATCTCTTAAAATCACCTCCATAACCCGGTCTCACCTCGTCCAGCACGCCAACACAGGATCGAATTCACAAAGCAAAAAAGTTGAACCGCTCCAATATAGGAACCACAATGAAGCAAAAAAGTCACGAACATCAATCACAGGTTAAAATGCTGACAAGTGCACTAGCAGGTCAAGAGGATACATTCCACACCTTCCCCATGCCATGTGTGAAACATTGCCGAGCATTACACCATAATGGATGCTATATTCATGCACTGGTAGGACACCACCACCTTCATCGAGTAGCCAAGTGTACATATATGACAACAGCACATATCAGTGAGACACACACAGCATTATTCCATGTCATGCTCTTACAAACTGTTACTTGACAGTAGTCAACAGTGAGCACATCATATTTGCCACACCCACCTCATGTTTACTGGAATAGTGCCAGAGATGTTCTCTGTTAGAGCTAGGCAGTACACTCATTCAAGCATGTGTGAGGTCTGTGGCTTGTAAAGATCTCACTCCAGCATATACTGGCTATTGTGGTACTAAGGCTAATGTCCGGACAGCACACAGCATGCTTGGCTTGCAATTGTTGACATGGGATATATGTAGGAGCTGTGGCCACACACGGCTGTACATGTCATGAACATATCACCTGTGACTACTCAGGAACATACAGAGCAGAGATGGATTTCCCCGAGTCTGTCAATACAGGCCTTGTGTAGGTCCTATGATCCTGTTATTTGGGTATGTTTGTAGGCATTGCATTATGTGGACATGTCTAAAGACATACATGCCACATGGGGTGTTGTATGATATGATAGATGTCATGGGTGACCAGTAGAGCGGGAATATTACCTCTGTTAACATAGATATCAAACCTTATGTACTGTTAGCATGCTATCTGCCATGCACATGGCAGATGGCATGCTAACATAGATATCAAACCTTATGTACTGTTAGCATGCTATCTGCCATGTGCATGCATGTAACGACTGCAGCCACCTGTATGTGGAAAGGATAACGAAAACTATGGTAATGTCATTTATGTTGTATGAGTGTGGGATGTACATATCCAGGGCAGGTACAGTTAGGTCATATCCAACCATGAGGGTGTTTGCTGGTATACAGCAACAGTTGACCATGTTAATGCTGACAACATCTGAGGGACCCTGGTATGTGTACAACTGAGCTGGTTACAAACAGTGGTATTATTGCATTGCATATCACATTATGCAGCTGTGTCTGTACATGGATACTTTTCACAGTTGATGTAGGCCTAGGTGCAGTCCACCAATTGACTGGGGTGGTCTACCATACTATGTCATACCACATATGGATGTGTGTTGGTAGTCTGGGGACAAGGTGGTGGATGTATATGAGGATACAACCTAGAATGCAGCATCTGCCACTGTCACCTGTACCTGACATCTGTGATGCGTTATGCCGAAGTAGTGGTCTTTACATGGGAGTAGCCTTTATGAATATGTGTACACCACCACCTGGAATGGTCCATACCACTGTTATGGCCCACATGTCTAGATCTGAGTTATATGGTGGTAGTGCAATTGTGCACTACAGAGCCTTCAGCCAGGTGTTCCTCACTGCACAGATGTCATTATTCCCCATTGTAGGTTCTACATTGAGCAAATGGATTATTAAAGCCACACATCTAGCACTGGTTAGCATAAGCATCCAATGCAATTATCTTGTAGGTGTCAGGGTGTTACCTCTGGATGTAGGACATTTGCCTTGGAATGTGGCTATATGGGTAAATTTGACCTAGGTATTATCCACACACATAAAACATGGATGCATGTGCTTTGTGTTGAAGGCTTGTCGTTCAATCATGACAGCCAGGAATGAAGACACTGGACAACCTCAAAATAACAGCAGGACATTGGCTCATTGTTTTGGTCTAGCAGTTGCCACTCATACCATGACATCACTGCGAGTGGCAGTAATGTGCTTGGTAGCAAATGCCTCATGTAAGGTGACGGACAGCAGCAAAAACTGTGTTTATGACCAACGTGAGACATACTTAGGGTAACAGTCCTGCTAATAATGACAACTGCTAACACAGCCGAGAGTGGTCATCTTGACACCTCCACCTCAGTACCATTACACAATGTGGCTCACACATTATGCTTGCACATGCCACTGTTCCACATATAATGCTACTGTCCATAACCTGCTATCAATGTATGCCTTTCAGGGCAGCAAGGTGTGTGACGCATGCTGTAAGTAGCATCCGCCTGTGTGACCAAGGTGACCTATTGTCCGTCAGGTCCACACGTGCATGAATGTGTATACTTAACATATATATGTCATTACTTCATGTACATGTATATCACACAGCACAGACACAGATATAGCACGTACGGGCCACCTACAGGTATTAGGTAGTAAACCTGTATGATGTGCATATATACTGATAGGTAAGATGTACATAGCTGTAAACCTGTGTGTTTACAATAGGAGTCCATTACAATGTGTTCTGTACATGTAAGTGTATGAGCATGCACACTGTGGCCTTCTGTGGTTAGAATCTGAGTGCATCCCAAACAGCCCTGTGCTACTAAGTGTATGAGTGTACCCACTGCCACTTGTGTAATTTGAGTCAGTGCATTCGACAAGCCCGTTGTTACTAAGTGTATGAGCATGCCCAGTATAACCTTGTGTAGTTGTAGTCATGGTGCATCCCAAACGGCCCTGTGCTACTAAGTGTAGGAGCATGCCCACTGTAACCCTGTATAGTGATAGTTAGTTGTCTATTCCACAGATGGCCATACACCAGTTCAGGTTCATGTTGTGCTACAACTATACCTCTCAGGCCTACCTGCAGATGATGTGTCTTGTTTGTGCATACAGGTTGTAATGGACACCTACTTTAAACAAACAAGTTTACAGCTATGTACTTCATGATTGTCAGTCTCCCTGTTGTTGTCCTCAATCTTAGAAGCACAGTCTAACTGCCTTGTAATGTGTAATCTTGGTGGTGCATCTCGTAACTGATTAGTACTGTAATAGTGATATGTAGATAGACAGGAGTTCTGATCCCACCACTGGCAACTGTGTGCATGTGTTTGTGTGTGTGACAGCAAATGCCTGAGTGTGTGCATCAGCAAATGGTTGTGTGTGTGTGTATTTGTGTCTGCATCCTGTCAGGACAGCGGGTTTTGCTGCATTCCAAAGATATACCTCCTTTTGTACGGGCCTTTATCCATGTCAACTGCTAAACCTCTCTCTTCCCCCATCCCCACTGCAAGTAATCGGTTCTGTGATGTCATCCAGCTCAGAAGTGGAATCAGAGTAAATTTAATTGTATGTGTTCTGTGGCACATACCCCAGCTGCATACCACTGTACTAGTTACCTTTACATAGGCAAGACGTGTATGCACAATACTGGCAAATGTGTGCGTGTTTGTGTGTGACACTAGCCTGTAGCCAGGCATACACATGTATAATGTCTTTTAGCACAACATGATAGCCATCTGTGGTGACCGGTGTCTACAAAGTACTACATAGTTAGGAATGGTAAAGAATACACAGTCAAGCACGACTCCAGTTGGGTATGTTATTTTCTTGTACCACTGTCGAGCAGTGACACAGAAGTGGTCGCTGTCGAGCAGTGACGCAGAAGTGGTCGCTGGGGTGCAAGTCCATACCCATCATTCCCCCACCCTAACTCCACAATCCCCGGGGTAGATTACATTAGCCATCATTCCCCACCCCAAACTCCACATACACAACAACCATCCCGTCCCTGGTGAACTGCTTAAGATTTAAATGTTATAACACAAGAGATGCCTCTGTTTTGTGTACACGTCAGTTCCTTTGGAACCCTTCTGAGTCACAAAGGGTGTTCAGAAGTGTATAGATTTTTATATATATATATATATATATATATATATATATATATATATATATATATATATATATATATATATATATATATACACACACATATACATACATATATATATATATAGCTATAGTTGTGTCTGTGTGTATATACATACACATATATATACACATATTATATATATATATATATATATATATATATATATATATATGTGTGTGTGTGTGTGTGTGTATGTGTATGTGTGTGTGTGTGTATGTGTATGTGTGTACACATCCGTAGGTATATATATATATATATATATATATATATATATATATATATATATAGTTATGACAGTTGTACAGATGTAGGACTTGTCTTTGTTGTTTCACAGAGTACAGTACATTCAATGGTAATGTATATATGTACACAAAGTGACTGTCCATTTCTTTTCAGTACTGTGGAATACCTGTAGTAAGATGTGTATTATAGACTCCATGCAACATCTATACAACCCAGATGGCTTAGTGGTACGTCCAGTGACCTCAGTGTGCATGGTCCAGGGTTCAAGACCTGCAAGCCTTGTTGATACTGTCAATTAGGACTGCATAAGCCACTTTTAAGCAGTTGTAAGCAGGAGTAAATGTGTTTTCGTGACAGTAAGCAGTGGATACATGCAGGTAACAGACATGTACAACTCGTAGTATACTTGAAATGCCCTTTTTGACAATCCTGCTGATGTCACCCACCTATGAATACACCTCTGGGATTGCTGTAGCCCAGTAATCTCCATGGTGTGTGCTGTACCTGACTGACTTCTTTGAATCAGTCTCCAGAGCTGTGGATGAGGGTAAGGCAGTCCACATAGCCTATCTGGACCTTGCCAAGGCCTTTGACACCATCCCCCACTCTGGAATCATAGATAAAATTACTAAGCTGCACATTAATCCCTACGTCACTCGATGGGTTGCCAACTGGCTTACTGACAGACCCCACACTGTAAAAGTAACTGACTCCAAATCCAGCTCCAGACAAGTGACAAGTAGAGTACCTCAGGATGTAGTCCTGGGACCTCTCTTGTTTGGCATCTTCTTCTCTGAAGTACAGGCCAACACTAAGGGACTCTGGCTAACAAAGTTTGCAGATGACTGCAAACTGGGAGCCATTACTGAATCCCCAAATGATGTCAATACTCTACCAAAGGGTCTTACAGAAACACAGGCTTGGTACCAGAGCCATGGGCTCAAGCTCAATGTCATAAAATGTGTAGTTATCCCCTTTGGGAAAAAACATGTGCCCATGAATTACCACATAGGTGGCAGTACACTAAACACCGAAAGTGTAATAAGAGACTTAGGGACACAGGTGGACAGTGGTCTCACCTTCAATAACCACATTGCCACAACAGTCAGGAAATCCTTCTATGTGGCACACCTCATCACTAAGGGCTTTTCATCCAGAAAAAAGGAGATCATTGTCCCACTGTACTCATCCCTCATTAGACCCATTATAGAATACAATGCCCCATTTGGTATGTACCTCTCAAGACATCTGCAACAACTGGAAAGGCCGCAGAAATACCTCACTAAAAGAATCACAGGCCTAAAGCAGATGCCCTATACTGACCGCCTTAAAAAACTCCAGCTATACTCTGTCGTATATCATCTACTCCGAGGCAATCTCTTCTTAACATACAAGGCCGTGTCAAACACAGAGCTGTTGGACATGCTACACTTAAAGAAATCCCAATCCTTCAAAGCCACATACTCCAGGGATCTAAACCTTGTAATCATATTAAACAAAACATGTTGGAGGGATAGGTTCCTGACCCAGAGACTCCCCAGACTCTGGAATAGACTGCCCATACATGTCATGCAGAGCACCTCTTTGGCCCTCTTCAAAAGGAACCTTTATGATTGGATGGGAGAAAGGAAATTCACCCCAGGGTCACATCAGTCACCCTGCTAGACAGGGGTCCAGGGAATTAAATAGTGTGGGAAGAAATAGCAAGGGAATTGTTATGGCTAGGCTTGTATAGGCTGATAGCCTAGTACCAACCTATGAACCTATAATACTGTAGTGTGTTAACTAGTTTGGTAGGTGTTCTAATCCCAGACAGGTCAAGTGTGTGTGTGTGTGCCTGAGAAAGGAACAATGCTTTTTAGAGTATGCACACTCTTTACAATTCACATAACCACCTTTGGCAATCCTGCTGTTGTCACCCACCTAGTAATACACCTCTGGGACTGCTGTAACCCAGTAATCTCCATAGCGCATGCTGTAACTGCGTAATGCTGTAGTGTAATACACTAGTAAGGTAGGGGTTCTATTCCAAAACATGGCAGGTTTGTGTGTGTTTGACAGTCAGAGTCTGTGTGGAGGTGGCTGTGAGTGTCTAACCACTGGACATGTTGGGGAGCGGATTTTGTAGTTTTCCTATATGGTGTCCATATTATATGTCACAACAATGTCCACCTCATGAGGAGTACAAAGGTCAGTCAGCCAAGGGACTGTGTTGGCAAGCCATACCCCTACATCCTGGCAAATGGCCTGGTGAACAAAGTATGCAACCCTACTATTACCCGGAATACGTTCTGAACCCACGTGTCATACACACTTGCCTAGAATATCCCACTATGTTGCTAGTACATGACAGATAGTAGGCATGGTGTGATTGCAGTGGGCTGCAGAGGGCATGGCACCCTGTAAAGCAGTAAAACAGGCAGATAATTGCAGACAATGTGTCTTCACTATGTTCCCCACTAGATGACTGCAACATCAAATGTGATCCACAGAGGCCATACAATGCCTTACACATATGCCCTGTATGGACCAATGCCACTGACACCAGGGAATACTTGTATCATGCTATCAATGCAGGTGCAGGGTCAACCTGCTGTCTATAAGCAGGTCCTGCCACACCAGGTCAGTATTGGCATATCTGAGGATAACAGTATAAGCAGGTCCTGCCACACCAGGTCAGTATTGGCATATCTGAGGATAACAGTATAAGCAGGTCCTGCCACACCAGGTCAGTATTTGCATATCTGAGGATAACAGTCTAAGCAGGTCCTGCCACACCAGGTCAGTATTTGCATATCTGAGGATAACAGTCTGTGTACACAACATGTGCCAGCCAAACCAGGTACACTTGTACATGTTACTGTACATTATTGTGGGACATGTACATACCAGGCAATGTCCATGTCAAGGACTATCAAACACAGACATGGCATGAATTGCAAAGATATGGCCATATACAATGGTTACCAGGATGTCAGCACAGTTCATACAATACCCATCTGTGTGGGACATTGCAGACATTACACCCCTGTACCACACTGCACACCATTGTCGGGTGGCATGATGCTAAGGATTACCCCTCACCCGGCCTTGTACAGCCATCTTGCACAGCCAACCACTACACACCCATGAAGCAATGCACACATGCATGTCAGTACTGGCACCTTATGTCTGCATGTTGGGTATGATGCTCCCAACCACAGTCACACCCAGTATAACTCCCATTGGCATACCGACTGATGTCAAACACGTTCACATGCCCTAGCCCATAGAACCTCCGGATATCCCCTGTGGTGCATGCAGTACCTGTGCATTACTGCAGTGTGGCAAACTAAGTACTTAGGAAGTGTATTTGTGGGCCTGGAAAAGTGTGTCAGTGAGAGTCCATTAGAGAGTGTGGTTGTGTTGACAATGACATCCGTTCATGTGGACAGCTGCGTGTGCTACACCTAATGTATGTCTACTATATCGCTGTTGCAAATGTTGCTCACCATCACACACATATGTTCTTACAGCACACCAATATGTCAGCTTTGTGGCACATGGAGTAACTGCATGCACTTGTAATAGTAATGACTAGTCTGTCAGGGGTATGAACCAGTGTACTGGTAGGTGTGTGATAGATGATGCTTAGGTTTTAGTCTCCAAGCCCTTTTCTGATGTACTTTGCCTCTGTCTGTCCCTCCCACACACTCCCTGGTGGATGTGGAGTTGTACACCTGCTCAGCAGCAGCTTGTGTTTTGTAAGTGATGGTCATGATTAGGTGATGGCCTCTGCACCTATTGCATTCCTCCTCTAGCTGATTGCATGTGGAACAGCTGTGATGATGTTCCCATAGCCAATCGCATGGGAACACAGTACAATATCTAGGAACATTATGTTGGTGTTTGCCCATGAAAATCACTGTAAGTGGTACCTGGATCTGGTGTTTGGTAAACGGCATCACATATGATATCTGGATGTTCCTCAAACATATACAGTGGGAAATAGCCTAAAGACAGGAGGGTGATGTGCCAGACATGACTACAGCATGCAAGTGTGGCTATGCTTAATTGAGACTACTGCCTGTTTAACAAGTTGTGTGTGGTAATGGCTATTCTGCATGTTTTAAAACTGACAAGACAGTGCTCTGTTTGTGAGGGGACCCCATCTGTAGGATCATCTGTGGAGTGGTCAGTGTGTGGAACCATTTGTTTCCTGTATTACTTACTGAACACACATCTGTGAACTGCAGGAGCATAGTGTGAGGATTTCCGTCAGTACATGGTGATAGTGATGAGTTACTGCCATCGCATCCCTGATTGGGCATATGTCACATGAAACAGTGGTATGACAGACACTGTCTGGGGTTTTCCGTGATATGCCAAGAATGGCCCACTGTTCATTGCTGCAGTCACAAGTCTTCTACACTTTGTACAGATGTCATGCAGTATATATGCTTGTGTTGTGCTCCCTCTGCAAATGTATACCATCTGTTGTGTTGGGTTGATGGTCATATCTATGCATGCTGTTATAAGTAATCCTGAATGCTGTTGACTATTACTAAGCCATATCTGTGTTTAAACTGCAACACCATAGGCTGTACGGGATTGGAGGTCCCAGCAGAACCTCCTATCCCACTTCAGCTGGCCATGGCACCGGGCATCAGCATATCTGGGGCCCAGCCTTGGACCTCCACCTCTGCCGGCTCTGCACAACCTTCTGGTAGAACCGCCACTGAGGATGGGGTTTGTCCCCCCTGGGAGCAGGTCCAGACAGGAACATGTCCTCTGTCGTACAGTCCTGGAAGTGGTGTATAGGGGGGCTCAATAAGGGGTTTTGAGGCCAAATACGCCAGCTCAAGGGCAGAGTTTCACATTTACAGGGTGAGCCTGCCCCTCCTAGACAGCCTCCAGCACTGCCACCTTTGTGACTGTTTTGGTGCAGTGGTGGCTGTCCATGGCTGGGGACCTCCATCCCACTGTTTCCATCTAGGGACTCATGGGCTTATGACTGCCAAACACCCCTCCCCGTCCAAGTTGCATCCCCTCACGTGTCATATACTGTTCCTGTATGCTGTCTTGTCGGTCATCCTACCCTACCTATCCTCCACGAGCATACCTACTCTCCTTCCCCCAAATCCCACTCTCACCCTACAGAAACAAAAGGCCAATCGGTTCCTAGAACATTTGCCCCATACATAGCTGTCCATTTTACACATGTGTCCACTGGATACATGTAACCCTTTTAATATGCATCACAACATACTCCAGTTGTCCTCACTCCTGTCTCAGGCACACAATCCTGGTATGCACATGACGCCTAAAGGTTCCAGGTACACGTGATGCAGATGACCCCATTGTACACACAACACTACCGGTCTTTCTATGGTTACCCCATTTACCTTTTTCATGATGATGAAGTCACACACAGCACCTTGCAAGAGTATTGTTATCACATAATGATTGGACAGAACTGTGTTAATGTAAATAAAATGCAGAGTGATGTATTTGGCCAATGTACAAATGTTTGCGTGTATTAATGAGACATGTCTGTCTGAGGAAGTCTTGATATTACATAGGACAACATCACTACATAATACAGGCGTTGCTGGGGTTTCCCTTGTCATTCCTTTGTAATGCTTTGTTGTCACATGGGATGTTCCTGATATATCTATATATATGGACGTATCTATATCTGGACATAAACACACACACATACATCTACATGATGGAATACATTTCCTATACTGTTGAATGACTGTGCTGGATGATATGTTTGTGATAAGATCCAATGTCTGTACATCTGCCATGGCTTAGTGGTAAATTACAATAGCTGTGTGTGCAGGGTCCTGGTTTCGAGCCTTGCAGAGGCCATTTATTTTGTTGCTGGGCAGAACAAGGCCGTTGGATACGGAGTGATTAAGGCACATTAAAGCAGTTGTGATTGGGTGTGTATGGGTTTGCATGGAGCTAAGCAATGCTAACCTCCGGTTGCAGTTTCTTACACTCAGCCTCTACATTGCTTCACCAGTGTAATACTCGTATACTGGCAGCCAAACAGGCTTACACTGCATTTGGTGTTTGCATCTGACACTCACACCCCTGGGTGGGGGTTAGGACTACGATATTACTTTGTGATGCCTATTACATCGGATTACATGCCTACAGTATCGGGAATGGCTGCCCATTAGGCGAAAGCATGCCGTTCGACTGTACGGAATCCGCGGCCTGTCCAAAGTTTGATTCATATTATTGGTGTGTTCCTCTTACAATCTGCACCTGTCTGGCTAATACATGGGAACTGACACTCTTCAATACAAACAAGTAATTGGGTTTTGGAACCCATATCCTTCAGCCGAGTCATGCTACTGCATACCTAATATTCTATCATCTTTCTAAAGCTGACAGTAGAATATGTGCTTTCTGTCCCCATCAGAGCTCTCATACAACTGGGGAAAATACCAACTGAATCAGGGACACGTCATAACAACATCAGGGTCACATTTAAATTATTAGTGCTATTAAACCTGACACATTGACAGACTCAGAGCATATGAATTCATACACATTTTCTCAGGTAAATGATGTTTATAATCCTTAATTGTTGTCATTATTCATTACGTGTAATTCACCACCTTTCCGACCCATGGGTCATCAGGCTTTCCCACCCTTGTATTCAGGTATGTATACACCTCAGCCAGAATGGTCGGTGTATCACCTTCTTTTGGTCTTGGCAATTTTTGGGGTGTCCCAAAATGTTACAAGATTAGATTTCATGTGTGCACTGTGTACCCACCCCGGTTGTATTGTGCCTGTGGTCTGGGGAGCATTGGACTATTTACATTGTCATGCTACATGTTTCATGTTTCTTGCTTGGGCCCCTCACTTCCATTGGCATAGCCTGTGAACATATGTCATTCTTGTGTGCTGTTTCCTAAAATAGCTGTATATCTGTGTATAGCTACGTGCACACACACACATTATATATATATATATATATATATATATATATACACATACATATACACACACACACACACACACACACACACACACACACACACACGTATATGTATATGTCTGCAACTATATATTATACGTGTGTGTGTGTGTGTGTGTGTATAAAGCAATGCATACTCCGCGCAAACGGACTTACACACGCTTACTGGTGTTTATACATGCTTAAACCTGCTTACTAGTGCCTTATTCATTATGACACTGACACTTCCCTCCAGTTAACTTTTAATTATTTTGCAGGTTATACAGTGGACAGATGTCGCAATATGTTCATGTACAGATTACCAATGGTAAATGGTATGTGATGCAGTGGGATTCGGTATGGGAATGTCTGTTCGTTAGGCGGTTGCTCTAACCAATACACTATTGCTGTGCTGCTTCATTTGCATATATACCCATACACCCATGGCTCCTGGTTCCCCAAACACACACCACAACGCCTCCCTAACACTGCAGTCATCCATTCTCCAGTTGGATTCGTGGTGCATCCACATCACTACACATTGGCCACTCCCTACTCCTATAGACACATCCCATTGGTTGACTCACTTCACGTATCCTCAGAACTCCCAAACTTTTAGTCCACAAACATTGGTGACATGAGCGACCAAAAGTACACTATTCGCAATTTTTGGGTTGTCCCACATGGGACATGCATGTCAAGATTAGACTCTATACTTCATTACATCTTACTCCCGTTAACATGACACTACAATAAATTAAGTATGACTATGTGGTAATGCACACGTTACACATGAGAGCGTTATTATGTTTGTGTTCGGCGTATTTCTTTTACAAATAGACTGGTTTAGTAATTGGCGTTGCAGTAGCAGGCAGATCACAGGAATGATTCCATGTGTGGGAAAGTCCTCACATTTGATGTTTTTCAGCACAGCACTGACTTCAGACATTGTATTCTGCGTTTTAGCAGTTTCGTCCCTTCCCTCTTATGCACAGCCTATTATTCTATCTACTGTTGAGGTTTGTAAGGCACATTCATGTTATTCATGTCTGCAAATGGAATGAATGTGTTACAGAGAATGTACTTCTACATAATGATGTCTGCATATGTGTATGCATATAAACTTATAATAAACTCGCTGAACTCCACGGTGTGGTCCAATCAGAACCAGCCCATCCAACCCTGGCACGCCTGGCTCCATAATTTCATACCTATAGTTCCTCCACCCCACCCGAGTTCAACATACACAGAGACAATCCATTGTCCAGTTGTTATCACAGCCATAACACACCTCCACACATTGCCCTCGCCTGAGCGTTAGGGGCCCTACACGTATGTTGTCCCAACCCATGTATTCTCAGGATCTCCCACCATTTAATCCTTGAACATACCTGCCCTTGCTTGTGTACTGGTCGGATGGCCAAATAACCTATCAATTTTTGGGAAGTCCCACCAGGGACTACCCTGTGTGTGTAAAGTAGGCTTAGCAGATCAACAATGTTACTCCCACTGGTAATATCCTGCCTGTGGTGTGACTAGCAGTGCTTTGCTCACTCCTGCCCAGCTTGATATGACATACGCTGACAGCGCTATATAATACTGGGCTTGCTGTTTCCCTTCTCATTCCTTTTGTATGCTTTATTGTTACGTCATTCTTTCTTCATATATATATATATATATATATATATATATATATATATATATATATATATATATATATATATATATATACACACACACACACACACACACACACACACACACACACACACACACACACACACACACACACACACATATCTGTACATACTTATATACATTTCCTATGCTGGGCACTGCTTAGACCCGCGCAAGTGCACTTAGACTTGCTTACTGGTACTTATATGTGTTTACTGCTGCTTATTTGGGCTTACACCTGCTTACTAGTGCCTTATTCATTATGACAGTGCCACTTTGCTTGAATGATATTTAAGTTAAATATCTCATGCGATACTCTTATGTCAGTTTTACAGCAAAATGACATTCATTCCACATGGGAAATGATATGTGCTATTGTTGGGCTCGAACCGTGAATGTCTGTTCATTAGGCGGATGCTCTAAACACTACACTATTGACATTTACGTCAATTCCGCATGTTTTTCTCTATTTGACTGAATTTGATGTGTAAGCTACGCTCGGTGGAGGGCAGCAATGTACAAACACGCTGCGCTTTGCTTACACCTTCGATATTGCAGCAATTCAAATGTATAATAGGGACACGGGGACTCTACTTGTGAAAGTTCTAGGGACAGAGCTCAACATTCCACTATGTGCTTGTGTGTTTACTACTTCATACAAGAGTGTCCAGAAACAGTGAAATAAAATTGCTTAGCATACATTTCGGTATCCACGGACACTGAATTACTGACTTACTATTAGAGGCGGGCTCTACTAGTAGGCATAGTAGGTTTTGCAACTGTCGGGGCATGTTTACACCTCTGTAGAGCACTTGTACACACCCCCTGCACATCGAGGGTGCGGCGGCATGCCATCATACATAGTCATATGGCACTGCGTAGTGAGGATGCTCAGCACAAGGCTAAAACCGTACTTGCGCCGAGCTTCTTGAATCCCGGGGATGATCTTTCACTTTAAAATGCAGCAAGGAGACACAGTGTCTAAAACTAGGAAGCTTTGTGTATTGTCTCTAGGGTGAAATAAGTTACTGTTCTTGAAATGTGAAGGAATGTAATTGTTTTAGGACTTCAAGTATCTGCAAAAAATCTGAGGTCTATGTATTTTCACAGGTAGATGCTAAATACTGCCAGCTTCCAGCAAAGAGGGTTTCACCCGGGATAGAGTCAAGATGACAAAAAATGATGTCATTCTGCAAGCTATCCCAGCAGTAATATTAGAGAGACAATGCATTCTACATTCTGTCTTGGACCTGGCAACAAGAAGACCCATTCACCACAAATTTGCCTTGCTCTGATGAAGTAAGTATCTAGGGAACAGTATAACTCTCTTAGATATAGTCAGGAATATAGCAAAGTTTAGTTTAGGTATTTTTCTTTATTTGACACTGTCCTGCAATGGTGTTTTAAATATTTCATGTGATTTTGAACTCTGATGTCTCTGTAAATATATATTTAGTATTGTCTTGTTCTTTTATTATTTATTATTAAATATATTTAAACATTTCATTGTGGCTGATCTGTCTAGAGATATTTACGTTATGAGAGAAAGTTCACACCGGGGATCACACCAACAGTACTACTAGATAGGGGCCAAGGGTACTAGCTGCTAGTACAAGGGTCTAGGGGACTACTAAAGGGGCGGTGAATACCGCACAACGTGGCTGGGCTAATATATGCCTTCGGGCAGATAGCCCAGTACCAACCTATGAGAGTATTTGCATATTTATTTGGTGACACTGTGTGGGCCATTCCTAATAGCTTTGCTCTTGGTCAAACTACCATTTGCATTAATATAAATATTACACAGTAATAATGGACACCTTTTGTTAAGGGCCCTGAAGTAGCTGATAAGGAGTTGGCTGGTGGCAATGATAACCTTATAGTTTCGGCAAAGGGTGCATAGCTTGTAAACTTGTGCCAGCTTCTCCCAGGTGTGTGTGCGTGCGTGTGTGTGTGTGTGTGTGTGTGTGTGTGTGTGTGTGTGTGTGCGCTGCTTGGGCAGGAACAAGAAGCAGTGACTGGACAGAGAGGGTGCTGGAGGTCATAGCTTTGCCACTCAGCTGAGATCTCAACTCTATAGCTGTGCCAATGGGGAGTCTTACTGCGGATCTGAAGAAAGAGGGAGAAACCAGCCTCAAACTGACTGGTTTCTGTGCACTCTTATGAGAAATTGCACTTGATGCAGAGAGCTGCATCTGGAATAGTGTGTGTACCTGTTGTCCTCCCAGTGTACATCCCCCACTGGTGCCAGTGGTGAGGACTGAGGCTCTTTGATTGCTGGTCCAGTGGTGGGTCATCACAGGGATGAAGGTGGAACAGTAGGAAAAATTCAAGGAATTACAAGCCTATTAACAAAACAGAAGTGTCAGGGATTGTCATCAAGAGAATCCTAAGGGAAAGCTGTTGCTTTTCTGGAGGACACCATTTCTCAAAACAGCAACCGGCATGGATAATATGGGTTCCAAGAAAGAAGAAGATGCCATTCAGTACTCATAAATTCTTCTCTAACCAACACATAAAATTTTATCAGAAGGAGATCCACCAAATGTGATCGGGCATGTCTTTACTAAGATCTCTGAATCAGTGCCACACAGGTGGCAAACTGGAAAACTACAGGATGGGGGGAGGGAGTAGAAACAAGAATGAAGCACTACTGGCTCTGTGAAATACAAGGATGAAGCCTTGAGTATGAAAGGGGTGATGAGAGATATCTAGTGGCTTACGGATTGGAAGAGCCAGGTATGGGTAGATGGGGTAGATAAAGATGAATATCTCACACTAACTCATCTATTTGTGGGAAGGGGAAATGTTATTTCCAGTTGGTCAAATTGCTCTCATGCAAGCAGAGGCTTGCATGATAACAGTAGTTGTGGGGAGGGGGGTATGCTCAAAGTCAGTGATGCTAGTCTTTGTAGACACGTTTGTGGGAGCATGCATATGCCAGCTGAGGGCATAGAATGCCCACACAATGATACAGTTGCTCAAGTTAGCTTCCAGGAGGAGAGTTCAAGTGATATAACAACAAAATCACTAATTGTTGCCTGAAAGAACACTTCCTGAGGTCAAAGGGTTGGAAAAATCAAAGGAGGCTGTGTTCAGAGGGAGTACATTAGGAATAAGGGTAGAAACAAATGGAGTAATGCAGGGGGGTTACTCCTGGATCCAGAACTAGTCTGTTTACTCGAGTCTAACACACCTGGGAGAACACGTTATCCTCATTGCTAATGACACAAACATCTGCTGCAGTAGAGAATTATGGGAGGAACGTCTATGTCAAAGGTAGAGCTACTGCCAAAGTTATATTGCCATACCTTTTAAAGTTCAGCACTGTAGAAAGAGCCCTGACATTTACAGAATTTTAAAGACATAAAAGTAAAGAAAATAAAAAAAATGTGTAGTACTGTTGGATAACATCACAATAAACTCTGGGACTGATGACCTGTGAGTGGTGATTCTGGACATCATTCATCACCTCTATGTAATGATAGAGACCTGCAGTTGGTCAGACAAATGGTTTTAGGCATACTTAAAAAGATTATACTATTTTGTATTATAGGCTATACACAGTACTTCTCTTGCTGAAGCAACAGGTTGTTAAATATACGCAGTTAACAAAAATGTAACATACCTAAATAATAGAATAAAGTTTAGGGACAAGAAAAATAGTATTACATGCTATCACGCTATGGGTAACATATGGCACATTCTCTGCAGGCAGAGGTGTAGCTAGCTTTTCTGGGACATCATGCCATCCCCAGATCTTGGGCCTGCCCCCCCAACTTTAAGTTGAGGAGGAAAAAGAAAAGTATGTTCCTAATCAAGCCAGATTTGTTCTTCCCCATCTATGCTCCCCAGTCTTAAGGAGTGAAAAAAAATTAATAAAATAAACAAAACTCTTCTGTACTTTTTAAACTACAGCAAACTGCTTGCTATATCTGTAACAAGCGGTTACTACAGTTTAAGCCACACAAGAAGCACTAAAGGTATTTCACTTAAGATGAATTGCAATCTGCCGTTTGTACCCCAAAACACTTAGGGTGGCTGCTCTCTGATTCACACTGGCTATGGCATTGTCTACAGAGTCCCTTGAAGCATTACCTAGGGTGCTGCACAACTACAAATCACTGCTTAAAAGTGCAGGAAACTAAAGACACTGACTTGCTTAAAAAGGTAATAACAGCTTCTTTGAAAGGAGATGTCATTTGAATTTTTTCTTAGAAGAAATGTTTCAGAGGTAAATAAACCCATCATACAAAAGAATTTGCTACAACCACTCTAAAATATTGACTATTACCACCGATAACTATAGCCCAAAGCACTGTATTTACAAAACACTGCTACAGTAAAAGAAAGAACTAGTTATTTTTTCAGACTCGGTGATAAATTTACACTAATCAACTCACTGCACATGGGCACAACATGGTTCTTAATGACATCACATCTTATTTTGTCTTTTTTTTAGAAAACCTTTCACGTATCTAGCCTATTAATTTAATGCATTCTGGATTTTATGTCTCTTTACCCTCCTCCTCTTTTTCTTTTTTCTTTGTCCCATGCTCTCTCAGACGCATCTATAGTTTCTTTTTCTAGTACTCATTGCATTGTCTTTTCCATTTATGTCCCACCTTCTCCATGAAGAAGAATTTTCTCAGACCTAGAAGTAGTTTGTTCCTTCAAACAACTAACTGTCCAGGTTTCCCTCACTCTCTCTCTCTCTCTCTCTCTCTCTCTCTGAGCTTTCTGCTTTCTTCATATCTCCAACTATCATGCTCCCTTTATGTCTCCTGGTCTTCAAAGGGAAAAAGTATCAGTTCTTTACTCTTAATTTCTCTACCTTCTGTACCACTTATCACACTGACCTGCTTTGAACACCTGTCAATTGCGTAACACCACCTCTTTTGTATGGCCTGCAAAAAAGCAAGCAGTTCATGTGATGTCTCATCAAGGCTCTGACCAGTAGAATAATTACAGCCTTATATCTGAAATCTAGCCACCCAGCAGTGTAAACCTTTGCACTAGATGACTGGCACTGTTGAAGTGACATTCCGACCCCATGTTCTTAAATGGGAAAAAGGGTAGTTGGATGGCTGGGTGGATATGAAATCTGTCTCATTATAGAGATACTCCAGTGCCATGACTGCTGCTGTGAGTGGCTTTTCACACGGTCCTAAGTGATCCTGTCTTGGTGTGACAGCAGCTCCACCGGATGCTTTACCTTTAATTCATTCCCCCATCTAGTAACAGACTCTCAAGCTGACATGGAAGGATGCTATCAGGGGTAAGGAACATATTCAGTGGAGACCTACAGTGGTTTGTTCTAACCTTCTGTGTTCATCAGTCTGTTTTCTTCCAAACATCTTGGAGGATAGAGAGCAGGATAAACCTACCCCCCATCAGCAAATGACACAGACTTATGGGGATGCAGTGATGAATGAGTACTGTACTTTGGTCATCACCACTCCGTGAGTTCCAGTCTTTAATGAAGCCTCTGTTGTGCCTCACTTCCTTAAATATCATTGTACTGCAGTGTTAATGTTAGGTATCCTCTGACTACTGTCTTTTGTTGTGTGCAAACCTATGTATGAAATGCTCAGGCTTATAAGCTGCACAAGCCATTGGGATGTGATGTGTATAGAAGCAGAACTGAAGAGCAAATGATAGGATCAAATGGCCACCACAGTTCACAAGTGTCACAAGGTATAGTACTCATTTTCATCCTCAGAAATCCTATGGAGAGATGTAACCTTTTACAGTGCTGAGATAAATTTGAAGAATGAATTTACAATAATTTATAATTATTCTGTAACTGGTAACTATTAAAAGCAATACTGCACTTCATTTTTGGGTTGTTTACATTCCATTTCAGATTTGATCATGCACTATATTTTCTGCACACTTTGTTACACACTGTATAACACATTTTGGTAAGAAAAGGTTGAACAGTTATGATGGTCACATTAAACATTACAATGCTTAAGCAATAACTGACAATGTGGTGTGGTATATTCAAGATTTACCCACAGTCGGTGTGGTTTAATCACAAGGGCGAAGCCTGAGTGATTAAATAAAGCCAACCGTGGGTAAATTACAATATACCACAACCATGGATTCGGTTATTGCTATTATACAATAACATTATTTAAGAAAAAAATACTTACTTTTCTTAAATAATGTCTTTGTATAATGGCGCATTACTGTTCTTCTACTGGGTGTGGTACACTGCTTCCTTGTTTTGATGTACTGAGCATGCATATGGAAGTTGCGTTCCACGCCTACCCAGTACATCAATGCATTGAAATGGAAGCAACAGAGAAAAGAAAGTCTTCGTTGCTCCGTTTTTTTTTTTTTTTTTTTTGTTAAAAAAAAAGTTTTGAGCACTTTATACCAACGGAAAAAAGTCCGGGCAACCGGACCTTTTTCCATTGGTATATTGTGGGATTTACAACGGGCACGCTGGCCAATGAACATGCACATTTTGGAATATTAATGGGGGGGGGGTCATTGTATAATATGCAGTTATAAATGCCTCGAGCAGAAAAGTATTTATAATTAGAATTTCTGACTTAATTATTACCCTCTTCTGATTACTATATTCCTCATACAGCCACTTTCTTGAAGAGAAAACTGAACTGCCTCTCACTGATCTGTATAAATGTGATGGGACATTTCTTCCTCACCTTTCTTGTCCTGCTGTATCCCATAACTGCAAAGCAACTCTACAATGGTCCACTGTTACTGTCTTCACGCAGTAGTCAATGCCTGAAACAAAACAGATATTTTATTTAAAAGTGAATTCATGCTGCATGATTATCACCACACAAGGTTTATTCCAGCTAGGAAAAGGTTCAACTAACAGTCATAATGATCCTAAGGTCCTTGAAAAGATGACCAAGTCTGCCATGAAATAATACTGCTGCTGCCACAAAAATAGTCATTTATTTCATTTCGGAATGAAGCTGTGCCTGCATAGGTACTGTCTGTGCCAGACTGTATCTCTTAGGAAGTATTATTATGGCTGTCATTCTGTTTACACAGGAAACAGATGGTTACAGTTAAGACAGTGCATTTCAATTTGAAGTCTACTTGAGCAAGATTTTTTTCCCTTCAGGTCTGTTTGATATTTATGTGTTACACATGGAAGTACAAACAACTTTAAGAGCTTATTATTAGTAACTTTATAGGTGATGATAAATAAAACAACGTGTCCTTCCAATGCAGTATTTCTGCTGGAGCCTTGAAAAACAAAACAAAATTATCTAAGACCAAAAACGGAAACTGACATATCTTGATGAAGTCATAAGGTAAATTATGCAAATTAAAAACAAATTTCTCTCTCTTGTAGAGTCAACTGCTCTCTAACTTATTACTGCTGTATAGTATGGCCTACACAGGCTGCCAGGTCAGTCTAGGATCATCATTAAGGTTTTGGTGTTGGTGTGCTTGTCTACACATGACAGTTACCGCTTACCTGAAAAAGTATGGTTCTACATTAGACCACAATGAAGCAGCTGGTAGTTACACAGGGGTGTCTTGAAAATGCTGGTATTCATTCTTTTGCATATAAAGCACCTCATCTCTGGTATTTACAGTTTCAATGACTTTGGAAGTGACCATCAGTGGCTGGCTTCTTTAGAGCACGTAAACTTAATATAACTATAAAATTAAAAAATATTTGTTTTTTCATGTAAAGACATGCATCTGGAGCATTTCTCCCCGGGCCTCCGCTGAAAACAGGATCTGTGGAACCCGGTCAACAAATGTTAAATAAATAAATAAAAAATGTTGCATAACGAGTCAGATGGTATATGATGACTGATTTTCTAGTCTGTTTGTTATAGTCTTTTTGTTATGTGAAATTTTACATATTCCATTGCTCATTAATCTACATTTGCTTTTACTCTGCACAAAGTGTTTTGTGGAGAACCTCCTTAAATAAAACTGAAGTTGAAATTTAATTTACTTCAGAGTATACAGTACTCTCTGATAGTGAGCATATTGAGAAGATCCCATTAGTCTGAACTTAAAATATCATTTACATGTTATGAGACTGTGGGTTTGATCTTATTTTTTTTTTTTACTATTATTTATCTTTTGTTGACCAGGTTAGTCCCACTAGGGACTCCCTTGGCACATGTTCAACACAGTTCCAAGAACCATTTTCAAGCCTTACAGGTAGGTGACAAAAATACAGTTGTGTAAGCTGAACTTACCATAACAGTAGATGTTCAAATGATCACTGCTGTAGTAGCGTTGGCTATGTGGGTTATATCCTGCCACGGTTATATGGCCGGCCAGTTTCTAAAGCTTCAGGGCATCTTCCACACACCCAAACTGTTAAGCAGCTTGAGCTGATCTGACTAAAAGGCAAGTTTGGAAACAAAGCCCTTTAGAGCTTTTTTGCCAGCAGAAAGAGGGAGGCTGAGCCCTGAAATTACTATGTTGGGAAAAAAAAAACCCATAAATGTCCACACCTTGGCATAAAAAACAGACAAAAAAAACAAGGGGAATGGAGGAAGGAAGTGCCTACTGCAGCAGTGATAATTCAAACATCTACTGTTATGGTAAATTCAGCTTACACAACTGCGCTAAGTTCATCATATTGACCAGTGCTGCAAATAACCTTAGATACTTGGGTAGATGTCATAGCTTATTACATTTGGAAAGTGGAAGGACAAGAGCCCAATAACCCATGCAGAATGGTCCAAGCAAAGCTTGATCTGGGTCTAGGGAAGGAATCAAGCTTATAGTGCTTTGGAAAAGTATGTACAGAGGACCATGTAGAATCAGGCCCTAGTAGAGAAGGCTGTGGCCCTACCTGGAATAGATTTGTTATGGTGGGTATAATAAAAGGTAATAGCCTTAGACAATCATTTAGAAATAGTCTGTTTTGACACAGGTTGTCCCTTCTTCTTACCTCCACAAGAAATAAAAGTTTTATCAAAATAGTAGCTGAGTTGTCAGTGGACATCTAAAGTATGGAGTATCCTCTCTCCCTATTTTTGAGATTCAGTAAAAAAAAAAAACAAAGAGATGGATAGTTTGGTTTAAAATAAACCTGGATACCACTTTAGGCAAAATAGGATTAGTTCTCAAAGAAACACTGTTTCTATGAAAAATGAGGTAGGGTACACTCACCATAAGAGCTTGTATCTCAAGATACCCTTCTTAAAGAGGTCAGAGCAATCAGCAAAACTGTTTTCCATGCTAAGAACCTCAGGTCAGCTAGATTAACTGGTTCAAATGGAGCCAATGTTAGCTTGTCTAACACAAAATTAAGATCACAGGGGTGTCACAATATTTTTACTCAGGGGGCCACTTATACAATTTAGGGGTCACTTACCATACTTGGAAAGCTTTGGGGGGACCCCATATTACCAACATGTATGTGCCCATTCAAAACAGTTTGTTATAGGACATACCGTTGGCCAGATAAAATTCTTTGGAGAGCCAGATTGTGGCCCTAGGGCCACCTGTTGGACACCTCCTAAAAACATTAAGGAACGTCTGAAGTCTGGATGACTAGGGATGTGATAAGCATCTTATAACTCTAGTGTTACCAGGAAACGTGAAAGGGGGAGTAGAGGTAACAGGTTCTGAAATACCATCGTTTTGAATTTCTGCACCATCACAAACAGGTTTAGGAAAGAAAGCCCCAGAACTGGTCTCCAAGCAGTTTCTCTCTTTTTTTTTTTTTTTTTTTTTTCCTAGTGCCAAAGAGTCTGACCTGGAGGAAGAGGAATAACCCCTGGAAAGGAGGAATTTCCTCCCATTGCCAATTATATTCAGAACCCATTTGCCTGAAACAATGTGTTGCCAAACGGAAAATGGAGATTAAGACTTTCTGGAATAAAAAGGGGGCCAGGGTGGGAATGGGTCACAAGGTTACTTGAGTAGTCATTCAGATATATGAACTGTCCTTTGTTTTTCGAGGTTACAGACTTCTTATTGGAACTCCCCTGCCATTTATTCTTAATTCAGTCTGGTTATCTAAACTCTGTTGAGACTGTTTATTCTGTTTTCTGCCAAAAAAGGAAGAGGAGAAAGAACATTCCTTGCACAATTTAGAAAAGGAGAGCTAAAAATCTAAGAGCTTCCTTGGATCAGTTTACCCCTTTCATCACTCTTTTTGATCACCTCTGTAGCAGAGGGACCAAACAGTACATCTTTATCCAAAGGATAACTTACTATCTAATTTGTTTACATCATCTGGAAGGTTCCGAGAATGCAGCAATGCAAACATCCTTAAAACAGTAGCAGTGGCCATAGACCTGGAAAAAGTATCAACAAAGTCATGCAGACACTGCAAACAATGACAAGAGACGTATGCAATAGAAGGCACTAAGTTATTTAATGCAGATTTTTTTCCCCACAAGAAGAATCTGCAGCTAAAACACTCACACATCCTTCATAACTTATCAGAGCAAACTTTAACATATGAACCTGACAATTCAAAATTCTGAAAAACAAAATTGCAGAGGCACAGGCTTTTTTCCTCATACCTACCAAAAATGTTACCATTCTTATCAGAAAGAGAAGGATTAGAATTAACTAAGTGCTTAGTAGCAGTGGGATCAACTAAGGCTATATCTGCTGGGTCAGTTTTGGGAATAAAGTAAAGTATACATTTTAAAAAACTGAGGAATTTAATACATCCTATCTGCCTTTTTGGGGGCAGCTGGCTAATGGGAAAATTGCAGGCAGTAACACAAACATCTTCTGAAGCTAACAGAACAGGAGGAATGGGTGCAGGTTCTTGAAAATCCTTCTCTAACAACTCAAAGTATTTTCAGAAGGACTGAGAAACCTCAGTGTTCTCCTACTGAAAACACTAGGACATGCTAGCAATAGTTTCAGAGAAAATGACACCTCCACAGGGAGAATCAAAAATGGAGATCTCCTCTGAGACTGAATCTGAGAAAAACCCTGAATTTGCCCCTCCATCTCCGTTTTGATTCAGAATCTTGAATTTCTTCAGGAAAAGAGAAATTCCTCTTTATTTTACCAGAAACTACTTTACTAGAAGGACCAACAGCCTAATTTAAACCCTAAGGCAGACCCAGTAAACTACTCCTGTATCAAGAAATTTAAGGAGAAGATACATGCATGGTTTTCTGTTTCTTTATGACATGAACCATGGGGCCAGTCATGGTATGTTTGGCAGCAGCAGCTGCTTCCCCAGGGATGGGCACAGCATTCTGGCACAACAGTGAAACTTTCCCTGCCCCTCTCCCAAGACCAAGTGTGTCTCTCCCTTGCCTACTGAGGGGGAATCCAACAGCTGCAGAGGATGTGGCTAACCTCTGACTGTACGTGCTATACCACAGGAATCTGGGTTAAAAGATGAGTGGTCTGAGGTGCAACAAATGGCAACAGCAAAGTCATCCACCTGTGTCGGAGGCAAATCGCTAGCCTGCTGAGGTGGCAAATGGTGTTTGCTTAACGGTTTCTTTTTTGTGGCTGGAAAAAAGACGGACTGTGGGACCAGTAGTTTCTTCCATATCAAGCCAAAAATGGTGCCGCTTTCCCAGGGAAGACAAGTAGCAAATGGCAGTAAAACTACCAATCCACAACAGATAGCTCCACCAAGGAAAAATAAACACAATTTCTGCACAGAAAATATATTTTTAGTTAGGTAACACTACTTTTAAACAGATAAAAAAATGAATGCTCTGTTTAAAAGTACATTACAGTCTCAAAGACTGTCCATTAAAACACAACACTCCTTGCCTTAAAATAACTTTCCTTAAGAAGAAGGTAATAAAACAACAATCAATAAATTTAAGAAAATGGAATTTAACTTATCTGCCCAGAAAAAGAAAGCACAAGCTATCGATCCTGAAAATCCTCAGAGGAGTGTAGTCCTTGACAGCAGTAAAGCTCTAAAGGGCTTTGTGCCCAAACATGTCTTTTAGTCAGCTTAGCCTGAGCTGCTTGACAGTTTTGGTGTGTGGAAGATTCCCTGAAGCTTAGGAAGCTGGCTGGCCATTACAACTTGTAGGATATAACCATATAGCTAAGGCTACTGCAGCACTGATCAATAAGATGAACTTCTGGACATGGAGAACTATGATAAAGACTTAGTGTTCTCTTTTGTGGGTCATATTGAACAGTCAGCTGCTACAAAACCAAAAGACCCTGTGGATATTATTTTTCAAACATGTCTTTTAAGAAAATGACAAAAAACAAAGTTCAAGAAAGGAAGGGAAAAAAAACAGTACCACTGTGATTCTCCTTCAAATTACAGCTAAACTTTGTCCAGCAACAACAGACCCTAGGAATTATTGCCCCATTAGCCTGACGAGTCGGATATGTAAAGCTACGGAGCACATCATCATGGACCCGATTAACAAATATATAAGAAATGTCCAAACTCTAGACCCCACGCAATTTGGCTTTGTGAAAGGGAGATCATGCCTGCTCAACCTGGTTGACTTCTTTGGGTCAGTCACCAGGGCTGTGGATGAAGGTGAGGCAGTGCATACAGCCTCTGGCCAAGGCCTTAGATACCATTCCTCACTCAGGAAGTATTGATAAACTCACCAAACTAAGCATCAACCCCTATATCACTACCTGGGTTGCAAATTGGCTCACAGATGGAGTCCACTACTTTCACAATGTGTGTTCTAAGTCAGACTGCCGACCAGTCACAAGTGGAGTTCCACAGGGATCGGTACTGGATCCTCTCCTGTTCAGCATCTACTTCTCAAACGTCCAGGCCAACACAAAGGGACTCTGGCTGACCAAGTTCACAGACCACTGCAAGCTGGGAGCCATTATTAACTCCTCAAAAGATGCAGACATCCTACAGAAAGGCCTCACTGAGACCAATTACTGGTGTCGAAACCATGGCCTTAAACTTAACGCCAAAAAATGTGTCATCCCCTTTGGTAAAAACTCATTTCCTACTAATTACCACATTGATGGGAGCCCACTAAACACTGAAGATGTTATAAGAGATCTGGGGATGCAGGTTGACAGCAACCACTCCTTCAATCACCACATTGTCACTGTGGTCAGAAAGTCCTTCTATGTAGCACATCTCATTACCAAGGGTTTTGTGTTCAGGAAGAAAGAGGTCATCATCTCTCTCTACTCTTCCCTCATTAGACCAATCATCGAGTATAACTCCCCATTTGGCATGTACCTCACTAGACACCTGCAACAGCTGGAGAGGCCACAGAAGTACTTCACAAAGAGGATCCTAGGCATTAAACACATGTCCTACACAGACAGACTCAAAATACTCCAGCTATTCTCTGTTTCATATCGCCTACTTAGAGGCAATCTCTGCTTGATTTACAAAGCCACGTGTGACCCAGCTCTGTTAGAAATGCTACATCTAAAGAAATTCAATCCCTCCATACCACATGCTCCAGAGACCTCAACATCATTACGACAATCAACAGGACATGCTGGAGGGACAGGTTCCTCACCCAGAGACTGCCCTTGCTCCCATACATGTCAAGCAGAGCACCTCACTGTTTCTCTTCAGGAGAAATGTTGATGAGTGGATGGGTAATAGAAAGCTCACCCCGCGGATCACTCCAGTGGGTCTACATGACAGAGGCACTTGGAACTAACATTGGGTGGCAGGATGCCAGGGCACTTCTATGGGCAAGGCTTGTATAGGCTCCAGGCCCATTAGCCTAGTACACACCTATAAACCTATGAACCAGTAGGACTCCCAGTCAGGAGTTAGCCATCTCACATACATTAACAAAAAGTTTCCTATGTGAATGTATAATTATACAGGCGAAAAGAGTAAGAAGATTCCATCACCATTCTTTTAGTTGGTACATTCTTTTTGACATTTTTATTGTTAATAGTTACTATTGAATTACCACAGTTAGTTTAAAATGATATTTAAAAATATTATGTAAATGTTATTTTAATTGAAAATAATTTTTTTTTTGAGGAATTACCACAAAGTGTTTAATGGTAAACTACAGAAGTTTAAATTTCCCCATTAAATGCCATGCTCTTCTATCCTATGTAAAATAAAAATTACACAAAGAGAATTAAACTGCTAGAACACTATATATCTATCTTTCCATACTGGAAAGGCCCCAAGAGATAAACCATGGAAAAGAGGTATTTTAATTAGTAGTAGGTTAGGATAGATTTTAAAAACACACAATGACAAATATGGGAGGATAGAGACTACATGAAATGCTAAGAGAGGACTTAACTGACCCCAACATATATGGCTCCTTTTTCACTACAGCTTTTCTTAAAAGTTTGTCCCTCAGTAATAACAATATATTGGCTATAATGGGAGATTATTTTAATAAAGGACATACTCACTTCTTGATAACTCCCATCCAGAAGCTAACAGGCATATAAAAGTCACAAAACACTTCATGGAAATTGCTAGTCAACATGTGATGTTTATGTATATGAGTATTCCAACCTTCGTATTCCAGTCTCCATCACTGTATTCCAGTCCCCATCACTGTATTCTCATATTAGAAAATATTACGTTATAGTCTCTCAATTCCATCCACACATCCTGCACCCACAATTATTTTCACCTCTCTGTCTTACTGGTGTATACAGAAAATGTCTGCATGGAGCTAGAGAGAAGAGACCCTAATCTTTACAGATAGCAAAAGCAAGTACTCTTTTAGGCACAGAATAACACTAAAACTATATAAACCAAGTAATAAGCCCCTATTGTTTTCAGGGAGAACCTAAAATGAAAAATCAGTGCTGCTTGTATTTTGGCAAAAGCTGCCATTGATACAAAGATAGAGGACATCATTGCAAATCTACTGAGAAATCTAGCTAGAGCTTACAATTCCTGTAGGGCCATCTACTTTAAGAATAGGATACAGATTTTAAGATACAAGAAGATAAAACCTCTCCTGATTTAAGATCAGGGAGACAGGGCATGCATATCTTTAATTACGAAAGCTTATAGTCATGCGACTTTGAGAACAAAAATATTAAGTGGTTAGCTTATTTGTTAAAACAGTCATTGTCTGCAACATTTCATTGCAATACTTTCAGACATTAATGGCATGGTAACCTGTCTATGCATAATTAGCCAGGCACTCATTTAATGCTTCCAGTCAGTTAATCTATTATTCTTCCTTTCTCATGGCTTCTTCCTCTAATCAGGCGGTAGTAAATGCTTTCAGCAGAGATTTTACCTGCCCACACATCTCACTAAAGGAGGACAAAAAAAAAACAGTCATCTCTCTCCCAACTAGCAAAGCCCAATGATTCAGTTGTACTGTGGCCAGTATCTTTAACTCCAAGAGACTCAACAGGCACTTGAAAATCGACAAAGTGACAAGCTAACACTTTATTTCTTTAATTTTGAAACCAACATCTACACAAAAAGTGCCGTGGCACATCTGTAGCCCTGGGTGAATAAGCTAACTGAACTTCATCATTGTCTGAAGAAGCAGCAGCAATTATCAACCCAGAATACCCACAATAGTACTTCAAGCAGCCCAACATAACTGACACTCCATCGTTGCCAGTGTCATAGATTTTAAAAAGACAGTCATCTCATTCAAATGGCCTTATCTGTGGGACATTCTGCATGTTTAAAGGCTGCCCAAGACTCATTCTAAACGATTACATTTCTATAAAACTCTGCCTGCTCTGTGCTCTGATCCACACCATGACCCCCCCCCCACACACACACACACACACTTTCTTCTAGCACCGAACTAAGCAAGGATTCCTCCTAACCACCACTCAATTTCTCTTGGCTACAGAACTCCTCATAGTTTCTAGCTTAAATGGCCCCATCCCGTAAAAGACTGTTCACTGCTAAACATTCCAATCAAATTCCTGATGTTTTGTATGTTTGCCTTTGGGAAGGATGGGTCTTGTCTTTAACCCTGTAAATAACTACATCTCTTTTCTCCACTTATTGATATGGAAAACACTGAGACAGTAGCTATTGTTTTTAGCAGCTATAGCTGTTTAGACATTATTCATATGGGTAATGCAAGATTTACAACTCGCACACTGATAGCAATGTCAAATCGGAGTGTACATTTTTTAATATTAATTTCAGTTAATTGTATACAAGAAATGAAAAAATAAGCATAACATCTTAAAACTAATGCATTGATCTTATTTTTATATGTGTTTATGTATTGACTTATTTATTTGAATTTTTAACTGGATCACTGATCATAACAGACCAGTGTCAGTCACAGCTCAGGGAAATACAAAATTTGAGGTAAATTCGTTAAATAACAACCACTAAACACATAAACTCCAGTCTGTATTAACAATTTTTAACTGAAAAGTAAACTTTCTTCTCACACAAAAGTTTTTTACGGCACTAAATTTCTTTCTAGAAAGCCAGGATCAGCCTTTTACCAGAAACTGCATTTAACCAGTGGCTAGATATAACCATCAATAATATTAAGTTCTGAAGTCAAAATATTTGATGACAACCCTCAAAAGCAGAAGATAGAGCCTTTAGCTTCAAAACATAACAGAAAGGTACACCTTTTCCTCACCAAAAATTATTCTTTGCAGTGAATTTATCACATGAAAGCCAAGACAGACTTTCTATCACAATAACCTTATGACAAGTGGTTAAATAAAACAAATATAAATCAGAATTAAATTGAGGTAAAAATCTGAAATGACAACCCAACACTAATAGCTTTAAGCCCAAGTTACAAGGTAAAAGAGAAAAACAAACCTTTTCCTGAAATAAAACCAATCCTTTATGTTGTTTTTTTAATTATTATTTTTTCAAAGAAAAGCAAGTCTGACTTTTTTCATATTGGCATTTAACAAGTGAAACAAGCACTAGTAAACCTCTAAGCTTGAGGAAAAACAACTTAATGACAACCCCCCCAGACCAGTAGGAATACTTCCCCAGCTCTCAATTTTGGTTAAAATATATAACTCTTTCTCATAGAAACAGTTATTTAACTGAGCCACCACAGGGCATCCTAATCACCTTAAATACAGAACAAAAGTAACTGTTTCTATGACAACCACCATAAATGGTAGAAAAAACAGCAAATAATACATTTTTACTCAAAGCTGACATGTTTTAAAATAAATTGTAGAAGATAATTGCGAACAGGATACTTACCTGACTAACCTTGGAAAATGGTAGCTGACCATCAGTGTCAAGAAATGTCAGAGATGTTGGTGCCCAACTTACTCATTTTATGCTGTTTATCTCATGCAGGAAGGAGTGGCTAAGAAACAGGGAAAGTTCCCTACACCTTTAGAAAACTGCTGGCTGATCCAATCCTTGGCAAAACATTCTGGACAGTTTAGGCTACTGAAACTGTGATCGAATGATGAACATCACAAGTAATGCCTGAACAGTACCCTCACATTTTGTCTGCCTCAGAACTGACACTTAGTGAACACATTAATAACAGAATGTGTGTGTGTGTGTGTGTGTGTGTGTATGCATGTATATAAGTATCTGCTTTGCAGCCTGTTTTTTACTATTCTGTTTCTCACCACTGAAAAAATGGCTGAATTGTTTTTCAGTGTCTGAGGCCTTGAGCTCTGGGACCAACTTTCTTTAGTATGTCTCTCTCTCTCTCTCCCTCTCTTTATCTCTCTCTCTCTCAAGGTCTTCTTTTTTAAAAGAGAAACAAGCATGATGTGAGAGTTGAACTGACTGACACAGGTTCTGGGTCTCTTACAGCACTTGTGGATTAGATTACACCTAGTGTTTATTGGGGCTTTTGTTTTCTTCTATAGTAATTAGTGTGGGGTACAGCTCTATCTTTCTCTTACTAAAAGACTGCTAGAGCTGAGCTATATGACCTCACTGTTCAGCTAACTGTTGCATCTGGAAAGGGAGAAAAAAGACAAGGATATTCTTTTTCTTTGTTTGCACTTAAGTTGCTTAGCTATTATAGCTGTTTTTGCATTGTCTGTTACCAGTTTATACAGCTATAGGTATTTAGAGATAACTTTGCTTTGCTTGTAGCATTTTTATACCATTTTAGTAATTTTCAGATAATATATCCTTCCCTGATATTGCTGGTTAAACATTAACCTTTCTGAGCTTTTTTGTTTCGTTTAATTTTGTTCTACTTAAATCACTGTCTTGAGTGTATCTGCTTGAATGGGGCTGGCAGCCATCTTAGAATCAGTTGTGAGTTATCTAAGTGAGGTTCTGCGTGGCTTGCAGCACTTGGGTTTCAGATTACACCTAGTTTTCATTATTCTTTTTTTGTTGTTTTTTTTTCTTTGTATTTACTGGGCAGTGCCTCTTTGAGTACAGTGGTGTGGGTAGTATGCGCAAGTATGATTCTCTCCTCTTGTATTACAGGAAGGGTACCTTCTTATACCATCCATGAGTTACTTATCCATGTCCACTTTGTCTAAACTGCCTGCACTGAGTTGCGTGAGCATCCTCTTAAGTGCACTTCTCTGCACAGAGTTCTAGTTGCAGTATGCAGTGAGGGCTTATGCTGAACATGTCAACAAACTTCCACCGCTATAATATCTGTCCCTCTTCTCATTAGATCATCACATACTCTAAATCTAGCAGCACTCATCATTCATGGAGTCAACATACTAACCTTGCCTTAATTGCCAGCTTTACATTACTTGTTATCCTGAAGTAGTGCAAGAACAGCCTCATCCTTGCTAATAACAAACTTCTGCTAAACTCAAAGGACTCTATCTGAGGGTAAATGCTTAACTCATCTAGAGGCATCCCTTTCTCTGCTAACTAAAAACAGCTCAACATTGTCTTACCCCTATGCATACCTAAGCAGCATCCACAGACTACAAACTCTAAACCACAGAAACACCAAAGCTCATCCACCACTTCTGGCCAGATGGAAAAATGACACAACCAGTTTCCAAGTAAACCCTCTTATGTTGATGCTGTTACAAATCTTTACCAAAGCCTAGGACTCTGAAGACTGGGCTTCACCCTAAACCCTCAAGCTTACCTCCTGCATGCAATTCATCACTAACAGTTCACTCTGACACTATAGCAAATATAGACTCTAACAGTCATCACATAACTAGCAAGCAGAAGCCCTTAATGCAGGAAGATGAAGCTAGTTCATCTGGCAACATCCTGGTTGTACTGGTCTCCATAGTTAGACGCATAGCTTTTCCACTCAGCAAGCTGATCAAAGATAGGTTATGTTTGTTGCCTGTCAGGTGTCAGGATACATATATCATCATTAAAGCCCTAAAGTCCCATAATCCCAGATAGACAGTCAACCTGATCATTGTGCAACTGGAAGTGAATGACTTGAGACGCACCTTCTTGGATCATATTAAAATGGACATGTTGGAGCTCTCTGAAGATGCATCTGAAAATAGACTGAAACTAGGATTGAGCAGTATCCTAAAGTCACCAAGAATAATGTTGCAATACCAACAAAAGATAACTGAGTTTAATTATTGGTTTAATTACTGGTGTCATTTGGGTAAGGGGTACAATACACATATCAGTCTTGGATGTGAAGGTTGACAACCTCAGCTTCTTTGCAAGGGATGGTCTGAATTTCTCTCTCTCTTCATGGCTCTCATATTGGTTAAGACATTTTCTTGAGCACCTTTCTAGGCAAGGTCAGTTTCCTCAAATGGTCATCTGGATCAACAGCCCAGTATGAACCTATAAGCCTCTGAAATGGACCTCTGGGGTAATTAATGTGACTCATATAGCCAACCACAATCAAAATCATAAAACAAGCAGTGCTTATTACAAGAAGCATAAACACAAAACGCACTACATGCAGGCATTCCTACTCATAAAAAAAACTTAATATAAATGTGTAGTTACTGAAACATGGTTTCAAAACAGTGAAAGCATGGCTGCAGTGCATGGTGCTAACATCTACCACTCCTTCAGATCCAACACTGAATTAGATGTTGAACCTGGTGGGGTCATATCTGCATTCCTAAGAAACAAGTGCACCTCCAGACTTGATATACTAGAAAATGACCTAAAATTCCTCCACATCCTATTTACAATAAAGAAAACCTAGTACCACATAGTAACCAACTACCATACCCCCTCTATGACACCAGCAGACCATGAGGCATATTTTAATAAACTGATATCCCTCATCATAGGACCTAACGCAATCCTCTTGGGTGACTTCAGCTGGGGAATCTACACTACCACAAATAGGCATGATCAGAGATTCCTGGACTTCATTAATGCCAGCTCATTGGACGAGCTAGTCCAGCTTCCAATTAACAGGGCAGGCCATAAGCCAATTGGACCAAGTTACCACAACAGGGTCCCATTCCCTCAGGGAGCCCTGCACTATGTTAAGACAGGGTCATTATGCCTCCCAACTCAGAGATTTACCTGAGAGACACTATCAAAATGCAAGGATTTTTCCTACTGTAATCGTACTCCCATATTACTTACAAGTCTGCTATTATTACTAACTGCAGCGTCATGCTGCTTGTATGGCTCACAGCATTAACAGATTGCACTCACATAGCAGTCAATTGCTGTTGATATGTGCTCAAAGCGGTTTTCAACCCAAAGTTGGTCAGATTAACCATTTGTTTTTGCGTATTGCTGCAGTTACTGTATCAGAAGACGAGGATTCTTTTGAGGACTGATAGACAGCTACTGTTCTCTTTGCTTCTCTTTCTGATATGGGGTTTACAAATAGCTGTTACTAGAACTAACTGTGTCAGTCTAGGACAGCATGAAAAAAATCACCAGTAAGCATAAAATGCAGACATTGTGCTGTGAAGTAAATTCTTTTCACTAAGAGTTGTGACAGAATGTTACCAATTCAGCACTATAGCAGAGAAGCACTTGTTGCAGTAATAGATATCAAAATAATCCCAGACAAGAGAAACATGTGGTTCATGCGTAACCTGAATAACTGCACAGGAAACAGAAAATACACCCCTGGGATTCCACCTGCGCCGCTGCTGGCAGGGGCTTTGGGTGCCGACTTGTCTAAACATGGGCTAAACTCTTGGCTAGGCTTATAAGGGCCTCAGGGCCAATAGCCTAGTAACTTCCTATGATCCTATGTACTGAGTGGAGGGAGGCAGAGGTCAACAGAAAAAAATATTCACTTTGCTTTAAGCATTACAACAGTAACACAGAGGAAAGCAACCAAAGAATAATAACATTTAATTAATTTCAATGCAACAGTGGTAATGTAAGAGCAAGAATGCAGAGAAGTGTATATCAGGAAAGTATCTACATCATAAATGATCACAATTATAATTAGACATGATGCAAGAATTCAGTCAGTAAAATAAGTAGCATAATAGATAAGAAATGTATGTGAACCCTGTCCTTTACATCAGATCCCTATCAGATTATTGAAGGTTCACAACTTTGAAAGTCATATGGTTGGGACCATATGATCAGAGTTTTGAAACATTAAACATTTTGAATGGAGATTGCGGTACAGCACTTAATGGGAAATTTACCCTTTTCCACAATGTAGCATGATCTTGGAGTTGGTATATTTAATTAGCAGGGGTGTGGGGGTGCAGGGGGCGGCTTTCTCTCCTGCAAAAATGTTAAAAATAGATTTTTTTTTTAATGTTTGAAGTTCCGAAACTTGAATCATATGGTCTCGGCAATATGAATTACAAAGTTTCAGAACTTCAATAATCTGAAATATTTATTTATTTATTTTACATTTGCTGACCGGGCTAGTCTAACTGTATACATGTACATTTTCAGTAGAGGCTCGGGGAGTAAAAAGCAATAAAGAAGGATAAAACTAAAATGTTAAATACATTATTGCTGTAGGCTAACAAAGTACAATCTAACATCAAAAGAATCATGTGTACAGGTTTTAGTTTGACATTTGACTTGTAGAAGAGCAGGAAAGAAGAAAGATTCAAACTGATTATTACGTTTGTTCAGAATTTTACACACACAAAAATCTACTGCCAATCATTAGCAGACCGGAGTTCCACTGTGGCGACCCCTAACCGGGAAAAGCCGAAAGACACAACAACATAACATAGTTTTCATATATACAAAACTGAAAATACAAGTGCCATTTTAAATGGAGATCATGGTACAGCACTTAATGGTAAATTTACACTTTTCCACAATGTAGCATGATGTTGGAGTTGGTACATTTAATTAGCAAAGGGTGTGGGGGTGCAGGGGGGGGGGACTTTCTCTCCTGCAAAAATGTTAAAAATAGATTTTTTTTTAATGTTTGAAGTTCCGAAACTTGAATCAGTGGTGGGGTGACAGACGGAGGTCAGATGTGAGACCCCACCAAAATAATCTAAATCGGGGCTCACAATTGCTAGGACCAACCTTGCAAATGAGGATCTCTAAATTATTAGATTTGTTCTCACACATATAGCTTCCCCATGCTCAGATCCATTATATCATATAGTAAAATGTTTCTATAGAGAAAATAATTTATAAAGAGCAGAATAGTAATCAAATGAGGAGAACACAGGAAATAAGTGAGAAAGAAAAAAAAAACAGAAAAATAAAATAAAATACAAAAAAATTAAAATAAGCTTTCTACTACCCAGGTTTAACAGATCTAGATAGTAGTGCAGAATTTGGGAATATGTTTACTGGTAATCCAGAGTGCACCCATCTGGTGACACACTATGTAGACACAGGACCTCTCTGGTCCATCAAACAGGCCTCTTATCATGTGCCTGAATGAATTAAGCAGACACTGAGTGAGGAACAGCAGGAGATGTTGGATTGGTGGGATAATCCAAGAGTCCAGTAGTTTACCATTGTTTTAACACATCTTACATCAAAATATAAGCTAATAGATAAAATGTTCTTTTATTTTCATACACAGTAGTAGCACACATTCTTGCTATGTAATCTGAAATAATCTAACCTTCAAGTAGCCAGCAAGTACTGGCAGTGATAAATAATCTAAATTGGGGCTCACAATTGCTAAAGCCAGCCTTGCAAATGAGGATTTCTAAATTATTAGATTTGGTTCTCACACATATAGCTCCTGCCCAGATCCCACAATTAACCAATTATTGGTCGTGTCTGACCATTAGTTCTGTTTATGTTGGGTGCAAGATCTTTGTGACCTTGAAACCCCTCCATCTTCAGAGACTATTCTACAGCTGATTCTGCTATACATGCTGCAATTTACCCTGATAAATTCTACACTCACCTCCAAGCTACTATTGAGGCCTTATTTCCCAAAAGTAATAAAAAGTGCTAACTTTACAAACAAACTCATTTGGTGGAACCACAGTATACACAAATTATACAACAGTTGAAACAAACTCCTAAGCTGTAACCTGTAAAAGCAAATTTAACATCTCATTAGCTAGGGAAAATCTCAAAATGATCAACAAAAAACTAAGAAGCAAAATTAAATCCTCCAAAGACAAATGCAAATTGTGACTCACCATCCATGCTAAGGATAAACACAACACTTTTTTCAGCAACATCAGGAATGTAAGAAATAACAATCAACAATGGTCTGGGCTAATATGAAATAACATTACGTACTCATCCTCAGAAGATATCACCAACATATTAGCAGACAGATTCAGATCACATCTTGCCACCTATCTCTATCAAATTGGTCATAGCATATCTAGCATGCTCCCCCCAATCCCCTCCGAGCACATCCTAAGCATGCTGTGCATGTGCACTGACAAAGGAACAGAGTGTCTTCTTGTCAACACCAAGAATTGCCTGGTTGATTCCTTATTACATACATTCCATCTCAGCTTCCCCACTGGATTCATGCTGGAGACATGGAGGACTGCTGTAGTTATCGTATTGTACAATAGGGGATCCCAAGAATGACCAAGGCCACTGTAGATCTATCAGCCTCACTAGCCTTATCTGTAAGACAAATTGAGCACATCATTATGGACCCCATGAATTAGAACATAGGCAATTATCAAAACCTGAACATAAACCAATTTGAGTTTGTTAAAAGCAGCTCCTACCTCTTAAACTTTTTTAACTTTTTGAAAATGTCTTTAAGGCATTAGACTCAGATAAATTGGATCACATGGCCTATTTGGTCTTGGCCAAAGCCTTCAATACCATTCAACACTCACACATTATTGATAAGCTAATCCAATTAAATGTATACCCCTATGTTACCCACTGGATAACAAACTGTCTGACCAACAGTACCCAGTCTGTTAGTGTTGCAGAACACTATCTCAATTAAGAGAGTGGTTACCAGAGGTGTCCCCCACCTGTCATGGGACAACCTTGTTTAGTATCTACTTTTCTGACCTTAAACCAGACACCAAAGGCCTGTGGTATCCACTGACTGTAAATTCAGTGTTGACAAACCAATTCCAGATTACCTATGCATTCTCCAGGAGGTCCACACCTATGCTAATAAGTGGTAGTTGTAAGAAACTAATTGCCAGAAAATGCAGCATTGTGTCCTTTGGTAAGCTTGGCCATTACTGCTCCTGTCACATAGGAAACACCCCAATAGAAACTGACTCAGTCATTAGGGATTTGGGCACCTTCATTCTCAATGATCTACTGTTTGACCACCATGTGGCCACTATTAGGAAATCCTTTTATATAGCTAGACTAATCACCAGGGCATATCTTATGGATCCAAAGAAGTCATCGTCCACCTCTACCCCTCCCTTACCAGACCAATAATAGAACAGAACTGAATGCCTCCTTTAATTTGTACTTGCCTGAGCATATGACCCAGCTCAGAGATCACAGCATATCAAGTCTTCCTTGAGTTACCCTGACCATCTTAAAATGCTTTCTTTCTATTTCCTACCAACTACTGAGAGATGTCTGCCTTGCCTGCAAAGCCTTGAAAGATCCAATCCTTTGTAATCTTATATACATCCACAAAATGAATGCCATCCTAAACACTTGCCTAAGGCACCTACACTTCCATCAAAATATAAATAGGACTTGTTGGTGAGATAGGTATCTTTCACAGTGAATACCTCCTTTATGGAATAGACATACCTTAAGCAGAGTTGCTCTTTGAGTTTTTTAAGCATAACCTGGACAACTGGATGGGTAATGTGTGGCCTCTATAGCCTTTATGGAAAGGTTCCCAAATTAGGTCGGGCTCTGGTATTATTTCATGTCTTTGTAAATGGGTGGGAGCACTAGCTAGGCTATAAATGGGCAACTGGAGCAACAGCCTAGTAATATCTATGAGCCTAGGAAATGGGATTTTAGGGTAATTACTGTGAAAATCCTGGAATTTACAAGGAAAGGCAGTGAAGCAAAGCACCCCGAGGAAGATGATTATCTATTCACAGCAAAGGGCCATACCACACAAAGCTAACACAATTCTCCAGAACAGCAATAAAACATAATTTAAACAAAAACAGTATCATATGTCATTTTAAATAACTTTTTTATTTCATCTATTTACCTTCCAGAGGTTTAAAAATAATTTTGATGCCTTATCTAGCTGCTTCCCAGTAGTTATAATCTTATCACAGAAAAAAGGCCTTCTTTATAAATATGTGCACTTAATCAGTAAATTACAGTAGCATCATAAAAGAGGCCTCATACACAAAACTATATTATAATCAGTAAATTACCGTATTATTGTAAAATATGCATTAATCAGTAAACTACTGTATCATTACAGAAAAATGTCTCATACACAAACCTGTGCAATTAATCAGTAAATTAATTAAATTGTTTGTCTAAAATTAATTTAGAAAATGTGCTCGACCAGTTTCCTTGTTCAAACCATCAGATGAAGTTTCAAACAAATATAAATGGTATCTCTTTATTCTCTAAAATAACCCTCTTAAAACCACATGATAAAGACCACACAGGCTTTGGAATAAAACTAATTTTAAACAATTTTCATGTCCTTGATAACTGGCTTAAAATGATTAGCCTGTGCACCAGGAAGGCTATTTATTTTTCACACCTTATCTGTGCTCACATATTCTGCCTCTGAGTATTTTTGATAAAATTGCCACTTCCAGAAATATATTTGTTTAAATCCTGATACCCATGGCACTTTTAGGCAGCACCTGGGATGGATCCCCAATTGACCCCAAATGAAATAAAAGGTCCTGCTATAAAACTGCAGGATTCCTGAGAAGTTAACAGCACAAGGACAACATTTATGAAGCTAAAGTCTGGACCCAAACTAACAGGAGACTACCAGCATCACTGCAGTCAGAACTCCATGTTTGTTAAATGAGAGGTTTAATAAGCTTACACTCAACACCTACCCTATGATCCATCAGTGTTTACTACCTGAAAACAGCACCTTTCTTATGGTCCATCAGTGTTTACTTTCTGAAGACAGCACCTTTCCTATGGTCCATCAGTGTTTACTTCCTGAAGACAGCACCTTTCCTATGGTCCATCAGTGTTTACTTCCTGAAGACAGCACCTTTCCTATGGTCCATCAGTGTTTACTACCTGAAGACAGCACCTTTCCTATGGTCCATCAGTGTTTACTACCTGAAGACAGCACCTTTCCTATGGTCCATCAGTGTTTACTACCTGAAGACAGCACCTTTCCTATGGTCCATCAGTGTTTACTACCTGAAGACAGCACCTTTCTTATGGTCCATCAGTGTTTACTTCCTGAAGACAGCACCTTTCCTATGGTCCATCAGTGTTTACTTCCTGAAGACAGCACCTTTCCTATGGTCCATCAGTGTTTACTACCTGAAGACAGAACCTTTCCTATGGTCTATCAGTGTTTAGTACCTGAAGACAGCACTTTTCTTATGGTCCATCAGTGTTTACTACCTGAAGACAGCACCTTTCTTATGGTCCATCAGTGTTTACTACCTGAAGTCAGCACCTTTCCTATGGTCCATCAATGTTTACTATCTGAAGACAGCACCTTTCCTATCCTCCATTAGTGTTTACTCCCCTAAAGACAGCACCTTTCCTATGCTCTATCAGTGTTTACTACCTGAAGACAGCACCTTTACTATGGTCCATCAGTGTTTACTACCTGAAGACAGCACCTTTACTATGGTCCATCAGTGTTTACTACCTGAAGACAGCATCTTTCCTGTGCTCCATCAGTGTTTACTACCTGAAGACAGCACCTTTACTATACTCCATCAGTGTTTACTACCCAAAGATAGCACCTTTACTATGGTCCATCAGTGTTTACTACCTGAAGACAGCACTTACCCTATGGTCCATCAGGGTTTACTACCTGAATACAACACCTTTACTATACTCCGTCAGTGTTTATTACCTGAAGATAGCACCTTTCTTATGTTCCATCAGTGTTTCTTACCTGAAGACAGCACATTTCCTATGCTCCATCAGTGCTTATTATCTGAGGACAGCACCTTTACTATACTCCATCAGTGTTTACTACCCAAAGATAGCACCTTTACTATCGTCCATCAGTGTTTACTACCTGAAGACAGCACCTACCCTATGGTCCATCAGGGTTTACTACCTGAATACAACACCTTTTCTATACTCCATCAGTGTTTATTACCTGAAGATAGCACCTTTCTTATGTTCCATCAGTGTTTCTTACCTGAAGACAGCACCTTTTTCTATGCTCCATCAGTGTTTACTTCCTGAAGACAGCACCTTTCCTATGCTCCATCAGTGTTTACTTCCTGAAGACAGCACCTTTCCTATGCTTCATCACTGTTTATTTCCGGAAGACAGCACCTTTCCTATGCTTCATCATTGTTTACTTCTTCAAGACATCACCTTTCCTATGCTTCACCAATGTTTACTTTCTGAAGACAGCACCTTTCCTATGCTCCATCAGTGTTTACTTCCTGAAGACAGCACCTTTCCTATGCTTCATCATTGTTTACTTCTTCAAGACATCACCTTTCCTATGCTTCACCAGTGTTTACTTCCTGAAGACAGCACCTTTCCTATGCTCCGTCAGTGTTTAATACCTGAAGACAGCACCTTCCCCATTATTTACTACCTGAATACAGCACCTTTCCTCTACAGTTAAGTCTTACACAGTACTTGCTGTTTCCTCAGTTGGAACCTTTACTTTCAGGTCATGCAACTTTAAGGTAAATGGGCTCCTACCTCCAGAATCAGAGACAAATCCAGAAATAATCAAGGACATTCAGGAGCACTTTTTAAAATATTAGTGCCACTAACTTGAGAAGCTGAAAAAATAAGAGAATTTAAACTAACGTAATTTTTTCTGAAGTAAAAGAAGTCCATAACTCCAATTATTGTCATTATTTATTTAATGTATTCCACCACTTTTTCTCTCAAAATAGACAGTATGACAGAGCATCATTCTGGGACAGAATGATGGAATTCCATGAAACTCAGGGACAGTTAACAGGTATCTCTGTTCTGGAAGTCCCAATAGTAAGAAAAGCATATAGATGTTTTTTTTTTTTTTTTCCATATTGGCTTTGTGTATGTGAAATTGTATTCAGTGGTATCCTGCATTTCTCCAGACTACAAAACTTACAGCACTGGATTAAAAGTGAAGAGACTGAAAGGGCTTCTCTTATTTGCTTTTGCAATACAGCACTGATATACTAACTTGTATACCTCTTAACCATACCAAATTCCTCAGTATTTACCGGTTTTGAGGGCAAAATAATGGGGTGCCATGAATTCCCAAGTGGCCCCTTTGATTCCTGAATTTCCCAGGTTTGTTTTTCAAATTTTTTGTTTTTTTGGTGAAAGATGTTGCTGATGTCATCATGTGCAGGGGCATGAATGATGATGCCAGCTTCGTGAGGCAGACTGCCAGCCTGTCAGAATTTGGCTAAGGGCTTGAGGGGTGTATCTACCTTTCTAGTTTCTACTACGTATGTTCATATTGTAAGTGCTTGAACAACAGTGGTGGAAATTAAATTGGATTTAAAGTTTAAGCTAGCAGCAGGCAGCAGCACACAGCGACCAGCGAATGAAGTGGAGGATGACTCTCAAACTGTTTTAATACTTAAGTTAACAAAGTCCAGTGGCTGATAGATTCATAGCTTAACTAGCCAGATTTTCACAGAATGTACACATTTATTATGAGTCATATTTTTGGTCTGTTTCTCATAAAATTGTAGATGTCTAGCAAATCACTGGCAGCTCTTTGAGGAGTGAAGTCAGAAGATAATTGCAGGCAGCAGAGCAGGCATATCATTTGCGTTTCAGACTTCATCCTTTGGAAAACTCATGCTATGCAAAATCTTTTATTCTGTCAACATTCTAAGTTTGGAAAAGCAACGTTTAAAAAGTGTTACTATGTTTACCTTTGTTTTGTCCCCCATTATTACTGGCTTTGTCCAGACTTCTTGATTTAAGAGACTGAGGTATATGGGTCCGTTTATCTTAAAATTGTAGCTTTCTGGAAAATCATTGGCAGTCATACAGTAAGATACAAATCAGCAGCCTGATAATCTTGTCAGAAATACCTGCTTTAGTTCAATGACAAGAACTAAATAGGACAAGTACTTCAACATAATATACAAAAGTGGTTAGATTGGAGAAAGAGTGAGAAAAAGGAAGGTTGCATAGACTGGAAGTCAGATTAGTCCATATTGATAATCAGCTACTTAATTCACACGTAAAGCCCAGGGTCCATTAGCCTCAATATGTTTCTGTCAGCCATAAAGCGACAGTAAGACAATGAGCATGGATGAGAGCAGCATTGGGAAAATGTGGAGAGACAGAGGACCAGCATTATGAGAATGGAAAGAAACTTGGCAGAGTGAGAAGGGAGGTGGCATTCAAGTTTTATTGCATTAAAATGCAAAGTGTCGTACATGATAAATAAGAACTGGTGATAGAAGACCAAACGGGGGAGTACAGTTCATACAAGCACGTTTGGAAAAAGATGAAGGAGTAACCATTATAGCACAACTTGGCTATCAAGAACAGATGTGGAAATTTGGGAAGGCTGGTTTAAGGAATAGTTTAAGGAAGGGGATTTATACAAGGAATACAGTATTTGAGGAAAGTCATGAGGAAAATATAAAACAAAAGTTTTTAATCTTGTCTAGTTAGATAAAGCCATCTACTGAGGGTGTATCTGTGCACAAATTGATCTCACATTTTGAATTAAATATATTCTTTTGATTCTGGAATGAGTTTTGAGGGAGGCAATGTAATGCATATAAATTATCCTTACTGGAAAAGATAATAAACTGACATCTCTCTCTCTCTGTCTCTCTCTCTCTGCTATATTTTTAATGAAACTGTACAAAAGCTTAGCCAAAGAAGTGGATTTATGATGGAAAGATGAATACTTTAAGAGATGTACAGAACAACTGAAATCTCCAGTGATTGTTAACTGCCCAATGTAATGTCACTTGTGCCATACAAGTGGGTTAAGACTTTTGAGTATGTTTGAACCCATGAACAAAGAGACAATAGAAGGTCTCATAAGGAAACTTTCACTTTTATAAGTCTCTGATGTAAGCTGTCTCTGGTGGCACTGTGTGATTTTTACTTGCTTAAATGCAAGATGAAATTGCTAATTAATTTTGGCCTTTCAATATACTTCCATGGCAGGCAAGATGAGAGCGCACATCAGGTGTATGCTACTATAATTGTTTTATATTCCTAATCTGAATGCTGAGTGTCCCGGATAAAGAACATGCTCTCATGGTGCATTTACCGATGGTCTTTGAAGATTCTAAATAATCTGATTGAATTTCTCATCACATTAATGTTATTAGAATAGATTGTTAAATACATTATTCTCTATCATCAACAGTATTTTAAATGCATAAAATCTTGGTAAAAATGCTCTAAAACAGATAGGATGATATAGGAGCTAAGTATTAGACTATAAGATGCTACAATCAATCAAGAATAAATAAATGTACAATAAAATAATTTACAGGGGTCATTGTTTCAACTGATTTCCTGTCCTGCATTAAACGTCACTGAGGACATTTTATCCTTTTCTATTAGGTCATAGTCTGGAAGACCGTGGTTGGTATCCGGTACGTTATTTTTCATTAAAACATACATTTTCCTTTCTATTCCCATTCTTTCTTTTCCTGAAATAAAGGGAAGACGGATGAAGGTTCTAAACCGCAGAACGCACAACACTATCTTAGTGTATAGTTAACACTGTGCACGTCTTTGAGCACTGAAGTCAGAAAATATTAACATAAATAAAACACTATCGTTTTTCTGTTTATTATGAGTTTAATATTTTGTCTGTTCTTCAATTTGCGTTTAAAAGTCAGTATCCTACAATTCCATCAGAGTGGGCGTGGTTACATAATTATGTATGCAAATGTTAATGTTAATCAGCATACAGATTTTTGGCCAGTTGTACCTATTTTTCATTGGCCTTTGTCTAGATTTTCTATGATTGCAGGTTGAGAGGTATGCTAATTTGGTTCATCCATATCCCCTAATGTTATATCTGTAATATTAATACTGTAAAGATTTGAGAGAGAGACAGGACAGCTCTGGTTCTACCAAAATTGGATGTTCCTCCTACTTTGCAGCATAGAAAGATGGAGCCCTGACTGCAACGCAAGTCACATAAGTTCAACTAAAGACTTGGGGGTTAGAGAAGTTGGGTAGGGACTTGAAGATAAGTGGCTTTTTGCCCAGGAGAAATGGTGGGTGGCAGGTGATTCTACCTAGTGTTTTGAAACTCCCTGGTGATGGCCAGTGATGTAATCATGTGCATGTAATTGGAATGAGGCGAACTGACACTCGGTAATACGGCCCAGTGAGAGCGTACAAAACATCTCCCGGTGTGCAGGACAGCATTACTGATGCCACCAGCTATCAGCCCTAGCCCCCGGAGGGTAGTAAGGTAACACTAGGGTAAAAATAAGCAGTTGGAGCAGATCTAGAGAGTCTCCCTACTTACAACTCTTAACGTACAGCTTAACCATCCAACCATAAGGTTACTATCTTCAAATTGTCTTTATATAATCTATGTATAACTTAGCGCTGAGCTGGGTCCACTGCACTGGCAATTAATCTCCTGAGCCCCCATAAAACTTTAAACTGTTAATTGGCTAACATAAAGTCACTAGTTGGTTTTCCCTCTAAAGGCAAAATGCAAATTCTATATTTCCTCCAAAATTGTATTTTAACCTGGTTATGTGTTTCTAACAGAAATATACCATTTTACATTCTGTACAATACCTACCTTGCATTCATTTGAACTGCGTATAGGATATGTTTTATTTCATTTATTTGTACTCTGCGAGAAATACTTCTGTTGACTATATCTGCTAGCTGATTACTTTATATCATAACACATTTTGCTGCTACGTAGTGTTTGACAGTGTGTTGATGATCTGTCTTGGCAGTGCGCATGGATACCTAGACTGGCCATGCATACTTGCTTATGCCTAAAATAAGTTGTGCAAAAAGCTTGTCATTATTTAAAAGCATACTTGTGCTTTTAAACTGAATTGTGATTTGTACGTGGTACGGTGCATGGTTACCTTGACTGGCCGTGTATACTTGTTTGTAACTAAAATAAGTGTGCTAAATGCTTCTTTCATTAGAACGCGTATTTGATTTATGTGTTTCTATGTTTGATTTATTCATTAGAGCCTTAAACTAACAGTGTGTTAAACCAAATTTTATGCAAAGTGCTATATTACCTATGTTTATTACAATGCTACCCTGTGCTTGTAGCCAAATAGTTTTAAAACTTAATGCTAATCATACATGCTGTAAAGATTATGTCTGAACAATTTGTGATAGTAAAACTCCTAGTGTACCTGTTGCTTGTTTAAATATGTTTAACTGGTGCTCTCAAGCTTATTTTCTGAAAAGAAACCATTGAAAGGCTTACAATGCTAAAGGACATCTCCCTACTTGCAACTCTAATGGAAAGCCTAACCATCCAGCAACTCTAACTTAAAAGTCTGCATAAGGTTACTATCTTCAAATTGTCTCTATATAATCTATGTATTACTTAATGCTGCTGGGGGTACACTGCTGGCAATTTTAATCCTGAGCCCCCCCAAACGTTAAACTCTTCTAAAACTGGCTAACATAAATAAAGTCACTTGTTGATTTTCCCCAAAAAAAAAAAAATATCTATTCTATATTTTCAAATTAAATTCTTACTGTGCTGTGTAACTCTAACTACAAATATGCCATTTTAAATTTTACTACACAATATACTCACTGCTCTCAGGCTTGCTACGTGCCCCACCCTGCCCCCAAATTCCACCCGCCCTTACTACTGCTAAATTTATAGTACTTAAACCACACTTCCTCCTTACTAGCCTATCAACAGTAACCTGCTAATTAACAGCTCTACCCTCTACCAGCCGCCAATTACTTAGTCTTCTCAAAACATCCGGCTCTAAATATATTATCAATACAATGCCCCAGTCAGTAGCAATGCTATTATCCAAAATATTCCCATTACTTTCAATACTGACCCTCCAGCTAATTCCATATCTCTATGCCTCCTATGAAAATCAGTACTGCCTAGGATACCACTACCCTAGATTCCAAACCTCAACCTCAATAATTTCAAATAAAAATAAACACTTCATAATTCCCCTATCTCCCATCTCCTTAACCCCTAAATACTATCAACCTATTAGAGCTCGTTACATCAGCATGGTATAATGGTAACCTTGATAAAGTTTCTGAATAGGCAGAGACGAAAGCACTTGGAATATATCATTTTACCAGATTTATTTACTATTTATTATTTTATGTGAATAAAGTACTATATTTATTAAGAATCTGCTGTCGTTCTTGTGGACCCACTGCTGCCTTGTTGTTTTTACATTTGGTTTATACTGCTACATTACTTTTCAGTTTGAATGGTGATAATGTTTTACTTCTGGAGAGATAAGAAGCAAAGAAACATTGTATCCCAGCAGACTGAAGCTGTGGTGAGACCAGCAATAGTAGTAGCCAGGAGTAGCCATTTATGTGACTCCCATCCTTGCATCATTCTTGACAAGCTAATTCTTTGTTTTTTGTTTTTTTTAACATCTTTATTAAATTTCCACCTGACAAAGGCAATCTTACATTTATATAAATGAAAAACATACAAAATTAAATCACTTTAGTTGTAAACAATTTACATCACAGACAGCATTGAAAAAACTGTAGTTGTAAACATTACTAATCACTTATAAACATTTTTGTCACTGTCAGTTAAGCATTATATAGCTCATTCAAATCCTGCCGCTTAAACCTCGTTCATACTTTGCATATACTTTTCCCATAATTCCCTTTTTTTCTATGTAGTTTGCACCTTCCATTTTATAAAGATCACAATTCCAGTTGTTTTATCTCAGTTACTATATTTGCTACTTGTACCCACACACGAATTGGTCCAACAATATCCATATTTATGGGGGACATGGTAAAATGAAGTATTTAGGAGTATGGATTAGAAATTACTCTGTGGTGGCAGCTAAGGATATGTGGGAAGAGACTAAATGGAAGATAATACAAAAATTGAGAAACTGAAAGATTTGTTATATGGATATGGATGCTAAGATACAAGACATTCAAATGTTTTTAGTCCTTTTAGTCTTATATACAGGTCAGGCATACTTTTATCAACTGGAGAAGAAATTGTAGACAGCAATTAAAAGAGTTGAAGGATTTTATCTGGAAGGGAAGACAGCAAGGATCAAGTGGGATAAGCAGATTCTACCAACAGAACAAGGTGGATAGGATTACCTAATTTCAGGGGGTATTTTAGAGCAACACAGTTAAGGCTCTTATACATAGCACAGGCAGAAAACTATAATTCAAGGCGGAAAGGGATGATGATGATGACACAGGGAGGAAGCTCAAGAAATAAGGAGAGATTGGGATTTTGGATGCAGACTCTTAAGGAGAACAACCAAAATCATACAGAATATTATATTCATAAAACAGCAGAGCATATTCTAAGAGCCAAACTAGTACGAGAATGGAGAAAAGAGATTTTGCTGATAGGGTTGACTGGTCAGGGATACAAATAATAGGCAAGAAGGGGCTAGAATTTATTGAAGAAAAATGGCAAAGGAACCAAATTAATGGGAACAAATAACTAAAAAGGGAAAGGTAATAGAATGGGAAGAGACCAAACATTTATTTGGACTGCAAGTTAGAGATTGCCTTCCTTGACAAGCTAATTCTTTGTTTTCAATAAGTACTGCTTGATTTGTTTCTAACTTCAGAATATTTGCCTAAATATGTCATCCTTAAATTTTCATGGTCTACTTATTAGTTTCCCCTCAACAGTTTGGCAGTGCCCTGTATACACACAGACACCTTGAGTGACATAGTTCCTGTAAAAGCACAATTGAAATTTCTCCAATACCTAGTTGCACACACGACAACTAGTATGCAGTGACAAGCACTGTCCCCAGAGTTGCAAACTGGATACTCTTGACATTGCTTTATATTCACACTCCAACTGTCTAATCAATAAAAAAGGGTCTGTTGCCATGGATAAGAACTTTCCCACTATCTCTGTTATCAGCTTGGTGAATATGGGCATCCTGAGGCAATGTAGAAATTTCCTCAAGTTTTCTGACAACCAGTTCATTCTCAAACAAACTGATATGGTATGTAAGAGATGTATCTACACAATGTCACTGGAGGCAAAGCTCTCACATAAAATACTACTAATGTCAATAAGGTTGTCAGTAGTACACACGCTGCACCTATCATACACAATTTAAAGCAGACGCATAGCTCCACATATGCTGAGGCCCTTAAGTGTAATCTTCTTAAACAGCAAAGACCTCCTAGATGAAGTATGCATAATACCCTCAGCAGACCCAAATGCACACTTTCAAAACAGCACGCACATCAGCAGATACAGCCACATCTCATGTAACATCTACTTCCAAGCCCGTAAGGAAAGCCACCACACAATCCAACATTCTGGTCATTGGAGATTCCATAGTGAGAAACACTGATGTCCCTCTCACCAGGGTGAGTAAGGAGAAAGTCACAGTCAGTTGCTTATCAGGGGCTAGGATTTGTCACATTAAGCAAGCACTAAGGTGATTTGACCACAAGTACCAGTATAACTTAGTCATAGTCCATGTGGGTGTAAATGACCTGGGATGTACCTCCGTAGACTATATGAAGAGAGACATCATGGAGCTCACAGAATGCGTATTCAAGGATGGTATCACCCTAACATTGAGCAGCATTTTACCTTCTCCAAGGATGTTGCCACAATACAAACAAAGAACACTGAGTTTAATAACTGGCTTAGTTTTTGATGTCATTCTAAGGAAGTGCAATATCTGTCAGCATGGAAAAGATGGTCAACAGTCCATGCTGCTTTACCAGGAATGGTCTACACCTCTCCCCTCTAAGCTTTCAAATATTAAGTGGAACATTGTCTTCTTCCATAGTGACTTTTTAGGTAATGCCAAACTGAAAGCACTTCTGGCATAGCAAATCAAAACCAAGAAAATCTAAAGGTATTACTGCTCAACTCTAGGAGTCTAAATAAAAAACTCCACTCCCTTAGAGAATAGCACATCTGTGCAGTCACTGAGACATGGTTTAAAGCTGCAGAGAGCACACCAACAGTGCAAGGTTATAATGCCTTCCATACATTTAGACCAGCTACTACACAGACAGGGACTAAAGGTGGAGGTGGCCTGATTTACATCAAAAATAAATATACCTCAAGGCTGGTCAAACAGGACAATATACTTGAGCTGCTCCATGTTCAAGTCATTACAGGCAAAATGCAATACCACTTCCTTGCAAGTTATAGGTCCCCATCTGTGACTGAGAAAACCCATATCATGTATTTAAACTTAGTGGAAACACTCACCATCCAACCTAATACCACATTCATTGGTGACTTTAATTACCCCACTATTAACTGGTAATCCTATATGACACAGAATGTACAGGCAGAGAGGTTCCTGGATCTTGTAAACACAAACTCCTTGGACCAGATTGTCAATAAACCAACTAGGGGTGCAGCCATACTGGACCTGGTCCTCACTAACATGGGAGAGTGCTGCGCACCCCTTAATGTAATGTCTTTCCTGGTAAAGTCAGACCACAAAATGGTCTCCATTAAAGTAAAAATAAATCCTGGACCCCAGCTAATCCTGGAATATTCAGGAACTACGCTAAGGCTAACTTCCTGCTATTAAGTGATAACCTGGCTATATTTCAAATCCCCAAAAACCCTGAGAACACTGCTGCCTATGTAGGACTGTTCATAGAAACCCTATACAATCATGTTAATAGCTGCATAGAGGCAGCTGTACCTACCAGGAAGAAGTACAGAACTATCTGAAAAAGCAAGCCATCCTGATGGAATCACAAAATCAATAGGTTTTAGAACAAATGGAAATGGCAAACGTTAAGAAGTGCAGCAGCCAGCAGGATAAAAGTACTCTTATCAAACTAAACAAACAACTCAGAGGACAAATAAAGTCAAAGGCAAATCTGAGGTAAATTTGGCCTTCCCAGCCAAGGACAACCACAAGGCATTCTTTGGCTATGTCCACAACCTCAAAGGCGATACATAATTGTGTGTCCAACTCATTGTAAATGGAGCCACCTATACTGAGCCAGAAGATATAGTAAAGCTACTGGCCAGTAAATGCAGCTCCAACTTTATCATTCTCTCCCCCTCAACCTTCCCTCAGGAAATATCATCAAATATAACTCTCCCTGCTATCACTAGGGAAAAGGTCCTTAATGTCCTCTCTAACGCCAAGAACACTTCATCAATGGACTCAAACAATATCCCAGGATGCCTTCTAAATAGTGTAAAACATGACCTATTAGGGCCTCTGGAATTGCTATTTAACTCTAGCCTACAAACAGGCTTCATGCCTCATGAATGGAGAAGAGCAACAGTCATCCCTCTGCACAGAGGTGGGCCATCTACAGACCCTGGAAACTACAGACTCATAAGACTCAGTAGTATTATATGCAAAGCCATATAATCCTATTTATCATGGAAATGATCAATAATGATATAGTAAACCTCCAGACACTGGACCTAACCCAGCTTGGTTTCGTCAAAGACAGGTCATGCCTACTTTACCCCGTGGACTTCTTTCAGAAGGTCTCTAAAGCAATGGATGAGGGCAAAATGGTTCTCACTGCTTACCTTCACCTGCTAAGGCATTTGACACAATACCCCACTCTGGCATTGTTGGCAAACTCAGGAGGTGATGTACAAACCCATATGTCACCCAGTGGATAGCCAACTGGCTCACAGATAGGACCTAGGATGTTAGAATTGGGGAGTCCACCAATACAAAGAGGCCAGTCACAAATGCAGTCCCTCAAGGATCAGTCCTTGGACTGCTTCTTTTTGGCATTTACTGCTCTGAAGTTAAGGCCAATGTCACTGGTCTCTGGTTGACTAAATTTGCAGATGATTGCAAATTAGGAGCTGTCATTGAACCCCACACTGTCACAGATGTTCTCCTGGAAGAGCTGACATGGACAAACAACTGGTGTCAGAGCCATGGATTAATACTAAATGTCAAGGAATGCATAATAGTATCCTTTATGAAGTAATCTACCCCGGTAATGATCATATTGACAACACACCCCAGTAGTCAGGGACTTAGGGATACACATAAACAGTAATCTAGCCTTTGACCATCATGTGTCCACAGGAGTGAGGAAATCATTCTATGCTGCACAACTTATAGACAGATATGGCATCTAGGTGCAAGGAAGTAATTGTTCCACTGTATTCAGAATTCATCAGACCTATCACTGAGTACAATGCCCCCTTTGATATGTACCTAACCAGGCATATTCAACAACTGGAATGCTGATAAAGATTCTTCACTAAAAGAATACAGGGTGTAAGTAAAATCCCCTATGAAGGCCACCTCAAGGCCCTAGCCCTGTATTTTGTCTCTTACAGACTGTTGAGGAGAAATCTACACATGGCATATGGGGCATTGTCAGACCCCACTCTGGTAGACCTCCTGCATATCCACAAAACAAACAGCACCAGAATTACCATTCTAAAGACTTAAACCTTGCCTGTGATATAAATAGGACTTGCTGGAGAGACAAGTAAGTATCCCAGAGATCACCTGTCTCTGGAACAGGCTTCCCATTTTTGTAAAGCAGAGTTCCTCCCTCACCCAATTCAAGTGTAACTTGGACAATTGGATGGGCAACAGGAAATTCATCCCTGGTTTGGCACCTATGTCTCTAATGGACAGAGGCAAATCTGTAAAGAGTTCATCTCCCAGGCCCCTGCTTGTAAATATGTCATCTCCCAAGCCCCTGCTTACACTTATCAAGGGTACCAGACCTTGTCAGAGATTTGAGATGCATGGCTAGGCTTAAAAAGGCCCTTATGGTCATTAGCCTAGTAAATAGCTTGCTGGTTTCATTCTGAAGCTTGGAGGCTGACCGATTTGACACCGGTAGTAGTTCTTATCATTCTGCTGACTAGATACAATGTTTTATTGAAGCCAGCAGGCCCTCAGTTGTTAAGATAGTAGTCCTCCTGAGGAAAAACAAATCACACTGTACAAAGCATGGTGTTCTGAAGATAAACAAGATTTCATAATGACAGGTTCATGCATAACAGATGTTTATAGTTTTTTTTAAATCTTTGTTAAACTTATATGTTTAACAAGGCAAAGTATTAGAAAGGCAAACAAGATTTTATAAATACGGGTTTATGTATAACTTATGTTCAGAATTTTTTTTTTCATCTCTGTTACATTACATCTTTTAGGCATTAGATCAGAGAAAACTACTGCTTTATGTTGTAACTATCTTGTTTTCCCACCAGATGTCAGGATTTGCCACATTTAAATTCCATTCAACAAAACACCAACTCAATCCTTGGTGTATTACACGTTTAGAACACCTTTCTGTCAGTTGCATTTTTTGTTTTAATCTCTGAAATATATTCTTAAAATATCATTCCGAAATGAAGAACCTGTCTACAGGCCTCATGTTTTTATCTGGCGACTAGACTCAATAGTCCAAGACTTTTAAACCTTATAAAATGTCTTTCTCATACCAGAAACAAACCACTTTATATACACTTCTTGTGAACAAACCTTTTGCTTCAAGTATGCTGAAAAGTGCTTTAGCATTAGCATCAGGCTTTCAAAGTCTCAATGAATCCCATGACTAATCACTTTCTTTGTTCTCTGTAAAAATGTATGCTCAGTTATGGTGCATTACTCACTTACTGATTTATATATGGAATGTAACTATTTACTCAGTAGATTTATTTACTAATGGTTCTTATGATGATCAAAAATGTCCGACTAACATTCCTAAGAAGCTGAAATGATCAGTGACAATGGCAAACAATATCTAACTACATTAATTTCATGTATAAATGGCAGAGAAAGACAAACAAGAAATTTCAGTGTTAAGAACGTGTTTTGGAAGAAAATGTTCTTTCCTCGGAAGCTCTGAAAAAAGAACTTCTGTGTTTTGCTTACTTCCAAGGAGAACTTTTGAACTGAAGAATTACAATACACCCAGAAAAGTAATTTGAATATATATTTAAATGAAAAGTTTATTCATACTTCAATCTGTTTTTTTTTTATAATCATCACAGTCTATTAATTCTGCTTATTTATATATCTTTTATGTAGCTGTTTTACCCTAAAGATAAATGTTTATTGGTTTGCATTTAACTAGAGTAGAACACTGATAAGCATAGACCTTTTTCCATCTCAGACAGTAAGCACTGTCTGATTAAGTGACTTGCTCAGAGTCCCACAGTAAGGGGGATTGAACCTTAGACCATAGGAAGCAATTCATACCAGCTCATAACCTTAATCCTCTTTGGTAATTGCCAGATATGTTCTAATTAAATGCCTTAGAAACAGACGTAAAGCTTTAAAAAGTTCCATGTCATAAACATGGTAGGCAGACTGATTTCCCTCGGCCTCTATTTGCATAATGTGTGTGTCAAAGCAAGTTATTTAACAAGATAGGCCTCTCATGCCATCCTTAAATATGGACAGTTATGTCCAATGGGGTTACTTTGTTAACAAATAAATCAAATCAAATTTAGTGAGCAGAACAAGAAACACCAATAAAGTAATATCATTTGAATAATATGCACACTATGCAAACCAGCAATCAGACTAATCAGCTAAAAAATCTCTGCTGCAAGAGATGCTCCAACAGCTAGAAAATGAAAGGCTTTAGACCCTCTGTTCTGAGGGGTTGAAACAGATACTGTCAATAATATGCTCAGACCTGATGCGACTAACTAAGAGAAAACCTTAGCAAAATATCAACAGGCATTCAGTTAGAACTTAAACCGCATACTTTTTAGAAAATGTGACCCACACAGGTCTTTAGAGAAATGCAAGGTAGATACTGGCCGGGATTCACTAATCTTCCGTGTAAGACTAAATAAGTCTTACTTGGAAACTGCAGCCTAAGAGGATGACGTCAACACGCCATGCATATTCATGAGGGCGCGCTGACTCAACTCTAAGGCTAACATGGAGCGTGCACGAATGTAGGGGGTGTGTCAGACTGCCGAGCAGTCAAAAAATCCATGCCCCTGCAAGTCCCTCAATTTGCAAATGTCAAGTGAAATGAGCGATTCCGCTCAAATGTGTAAATACCCAACACCACACTCCCTCACATTCTAAATTCCTGTACAATTCTAAAATGTAAAACTTTCCTTTTTTTATTATTCCCGATATAGCTGCCCGTATTTGCGCGTGTTTGCCCATTGCTTAGCTACAGTTAGCAGTTTAGAGATCAAAGAGGATAATTAGAAACTTATGCAAATTAAGCAAAACAGCAATAGCGTAGTAGTAGAGCCTTCGCACAAAGAGGAGACATTCCCGCTTCGAGTCCCACCACTCTCTTTTCTATTTTCTGTAAGAAACTGGTATAGAAAAATAATTCCTGACATTTATCTTTTAAATTTTAGAAAAATCATTGAAATGGCCTATGTAGTAGTGAATGATATTTTATATATATATATAAGAAGGTGAATTGGTTATGCATACTGATGAATGCATAAGTAACGTAGCTTAAGCAATGTGAAGCACTGCTAAGCAAAGTTTACCAGTATTAAGCACATTTAAGTATAAATGCTCATAGCTTAGCACTGCTTTAACTAGCGCAATGGCTTTGCACGGAGCTGCGCATCGTGCCAACTAGTGCAAACAAAACATATCTGCACGTAGCTGCGCACTGTGCTTAGTGCAATGTCGGGCAACGTCAAATAACGTCGAGCAACATAGAGCAACATTGGGCAAAGTTGAGCAAAGTCGGCTAAACACAGCCACACCCCCTAGCTGGTCTGGCCAGTAGTAAAATAAAAAGCAATGACAGGCCTCAAACCCAAGATACTGTGCACCATAATCACAGTACTGAACCACTAAGTCATGACAGCTTTTGATATTCATGCACTGTCAACACACATATACATATTAATGAAAGTTTACCCAGTGCTAAGCAGGTGTGCTTTCAGCTGAGAAATTTCAAAACCGGCCAATCACAAATAAGTGTGGGAAATGAGGCATATTTAAACTCCATAGGTGGGAATACTTGCCATAACTGGTGGTAGCTCCCATCTGCAGGCAGCATGGCTAGTGTTGGAAAGGGCTCTCACTTCCGAGCAAAACGGTGGGGCATTGATGAGTCAAAAGTGATGGTTTGGCTCCTCATCCATAATCATGATGCTAGACTTCTGCAGGGTCAGTTCCAGGGCACTGAATACAAAGCGGAAGCCTGGAAACATCTCGCACATGATCTCACCAGTGTCACAGGCATCCCTCAGACTGGTGAGCAGGTCAGACACCACTACTCAGACCTGAAGAGACGCAAGGAGGACCGAATGAACCAGTGGATACAGGAGGCCCGTGGGATGGAAAATGCCCCACTACTGAGTAGGTAGCCATGGAAAGAATTATGTAAGAATTGCTATCTTAGTCTATATTATGGATAGGTATGTCTCAATATCACTTCATTTACTTCACAGCTGCAGGTGTCCGTGCTGCGAATCAGCAAGCCTATGCAGATAGGCTGCTAAGGCTGCGCCACCAGGCAGGTTAGTAATTATTCTACATGTATTGTTATATAAAATAAGTGAGAGAGCCTGAAAAATGTGTTGTAGCCCAATAATAAAGGTATAATAAGTCTTGAATAACATATCTGCATGTACTGTTATATAAAACAAGTGAGAGACCCTGAAATAGAGTGTTGTAAGCCATTAATAAAGGGATAATATGTCTTGAATGAGTCTTCTGCATGCACTGATATATCAAATAAATGAGAGAGCCTCTAGAAAAGTGTGTAATGTAATTAATAAAGGTATAATTCCTGGAGTGTGTCCGTGTCACTTTCTTCGAAATGTTGTTGTACTCTTGCATTATAGAAATAGTACTGTTGTATTAAGTACTGTCAACCTACACTTGGGTAGGCCCATAGAAAGTGGGTGAAGGGAGTGCCAGTAGCTGTTAAGCATATATACGGTCCTCAACTGTTGGTTCATGGCTGAAATATATAGGTAAATCTGGCACATGAGTAGCTTGTTATTGTGTTCCCCAGAAATGTCAGTGTGCTGCTAGAAATGTAGGGGGCTGTTAAAAAATAACTGATAATGTCACCTGAACACATCCAGATATGTAGATATAGAAATATAAATAAAATATATAAATACGTAGCAGTAACATCTGCATTCTGGACAATTTGTATGTTAGATACAGCTCAGGTATATAAGGAATTAGTAAAACCCATTTCACAATTTAATGGACATTGCCTAGTGTAATAAGACATGTAGGGGATATATACCTGCAGTCAAAAGGAATGTAGTGTAAACTATAAGTACATATAAGTTGTTAATAGAGGTATGTTTTTATACCCTACTGTATGTGCATACACAATGCAATTCCACACCTCAGTGGGTATGTCTAATATCAAAACATTTGTTGGGACATATGTCCTATTGGTTTATGAATATCTGAATTTATTTTGATGTATGTGCCCTGTTCAAATACCACCGTCTTGGTAGCCTGTTGCCACCAATCAATCCTGCATGCTGTTGGAATGTCCACTGTTCTATATATGCATGTGTTATGCTTGCTGTTCAACTTTTGGAACTCTGGTGTGTTGGGTTAATGGGAATATTACTGCATGCTGTTACAACTAATTTGGAATGCTGTTGGCTGTTACTAACCCATATTGTCATTAAATCCTCCTAAACATAGAACGTATGGGAAGACCGGTCCCAGTGGACCCACCTGTCCCACCTCAGCTGGCGATGGCACCTGGCACCAGTAGGTCCGGTGCCCAGCCCGGGACCTCCTCCTCTGTTGGCCCTGTGCCTGCCACCTTTAGATGGAAGTGCTGCAGGGGATGGGGGTCATCCCCCCCTGGAAGCGTGGCCGGAGGAGGGCCACCTATCACCCTCTGAACGGTCCGGGCTGTGGTGCGTAGGGAGACTGAGCATTCAGTCACTGATCCTCTATGCCAGCTTGAGGCACGTGTGGCACGACTCACGGGTGAGCCTGCCCCTCCTATGCAGCCCACAGCACAGCCACCCTCTGGGCTGTGAAGGTGCAGTGGTGACTGCCCATGAGTGGGGATCTCAGTTCCACTGTTGCCATCTGTGGGCTCATGGGCTTGCAATTTCCAAACATCTTTCCCCGTCAATGTTGTTCACCCACCACGTGTCATATTCCACCCCTGTATGCGTCTTGTTTGTCTTGTCTGTTTACCTCCCCAACCTACCTCCCTAAATATACCTAATTCCCCTTCCCCACATTCCACTCTCAGCTGAAAAAAAAAAGAAAAAAGGGCAATCTGCACCCAAAAAAAATTACGCCCCATACATAGCTGCCCATTTTGCACACATGCCCGATGGACACATAAACTGAAATTTAATTGGCAGTGCAAAATACTTCATTGTACTCACCCCTCTCTCAGGGGTGGAAGGTTTCAAATTTCCCTCCAAATTACTAGCATATGCACAGCTGTTGCTGTTAAAGAAATGGGCAGCTATGGACCTTCCCTACACCCATCCTGCACATCCTGAGCTGTTTTCCCTACTATCGTTCCCTCTTTGTGCCCCTTTGCCCCTTTTTCACCACTTTCCTATCTCCCCATTTTCTTTTCTTTCAAAGAAATGAGCGCGGGAGTAAGCACTATTAAGCAGCTGTTAGCGGGTTTTCATGAGTGTGCACTTGTGTGCGCTTAGCTAAGTATTGCTAAGCTTCACGCAAACCCACGCAAACCCGCTTACAACTGCTTAAAAGTGCCTTAGTCACCCTGCATGTGAGGGCCCTTGTTCTGCTCAGCAGCAAAATAAAACACCACTGTCAGTCTCGAACCCTGGACCTTGGACACACTAGACTGCATGAAGTACCACTAAGCCACAGTAGATATACAGCAGGTTGTTGCTGAAATATATATATCATGCATCAGAATGTGTGAATGTAAAGGAAAGTTAGGAATGCCATAACACAAAACCTGTTCTGTGGAACTTTACCAGCAGTTGTTGTGGAATTGCATTACATGACTGTGATAACAGAACCGGACATTCTAGCAGTAAATAATGTTACAGCAGAACTTTACAACCCCCACACGGTATCATAGCAGGACAATCCCCACCTAAACGTACAACATACCTGTGTGTTCAGGGTCCAGCAAGGATGTAGGTAGGCATACTCAGTACTGGAATTGTCCAGCTTTCATGAGCATCCTGTGCTAATGTCAACAATAAAAAAGCACCAACTGTGCAGAAGTGAGTACATTAATATTCACAGTATAGCAGTTCACAAACAGTTCATGTGCCAAATGAATACATCTCAATAACTACGTATGCATGGCAGCTAAATGTATAAGTAGAAAAGAAACTACATACTCCCATGTATCTTGTATTAGCATTTGTAGGGGTGAGTGCAATTCTACACTGACAACTGTGTACTGGAAGCAACATTCAGGTCTGAGTACAACATTCAAATCACTGGCTACACCCCTAGCTTCAGATATAAGAAGTATACCAATGTTCTGACTAACACAACGGTGTCCACAGCAAACAAGCATGGGCCCCACTTTGGAAAACTGAAAGAGCTACGCGTAGCTGACCTAGCAATTTATAGCACTGGGTTGCTATGACAGTGAGTACTGCAATTACCACACAGCAAGCTGCATGCAATTACCAAATGGTGGCCACCAATTGGTGCAGAGGCCATCACATGCACATGTGCAGATACCTGTAAAAGAAGGCTGTACTTGCTGCCCACACATGCAATCATTTCATTGCAGCTACGGAGAGAGAGAGAGAGGGAGAGAGACAGAGAGAGCGAGTGAGAGAGACAGACACAGACAGACAGACACCGACAGCTAAAACAAGAGCAACAGCATCAGCAACAGAAAAAAAAAAGATATTAAAAAAATATATATTAACATAAACAATTAAAAAAATTATATATATATTAAAAAAAAAATTATACAAAACACATGGAACTGACAAATACAAACACATACAAAGAAAAGGTATGTAACATATATGTATTTATTGACATGTAGCAGATGTTTTTGAAGAGTACTCTACATACTTTGAATCATCCATATGTGGCAGCAGTACGTATCTATGCACAGATGCCCTCCATAACTACTGCCATGGAAAAATCAGTGTGTAGCTGTGTGCAGTGGGATATGATTGTGACATATGTAGTTCAGCATTAAATGTCAAACATCTGATCCATGTTATCTGTGTTCTGTACAGTAGTGTGTACAATGTCTGTTTGTGGGGAGTAGCACATACAGTTATATAAACATGGATGTGACAGAGTAACAAATGCATGATAGTCATATTAACGTGCAGCTTAGCATTGGCAACTGCTGTATCAGGCTAGTATGCTAATCTAGCATTTGCAGCTATATATACACCCTCTAATATTATTGTGCGCTCACATGTGACACCTGTTCATGTTGCAGCAAGGCCCAACAGGTCAGCCGTGAGGTCCACTGACTTACAACAGTGTGGACCATGTGTGTGTGTATGGCACACACATACGGAGAGATCAGTCTGTGTCAGATATATTAGAATCTGTACATGTGCATAGAGCAAGGGACGTACTGCCACTGTTTGTGAAGGGTGGACATATATATGTTGGTGAAGGTTGTTATGTGCATATTTCTATTGAGGTTGTAGTGTGTGGCAAACAAGACAGCATACAGTGCTGGTATATGAGATGTGGTGGTTAAACGTTGTGGATATGATTTGTCAGGTTTGCAGTGTTGCAGCCAATGAGGCCTGCTAAAGCTACATGGGCTGAGAACACCTTCAATGCATTCCGCCCAACACTGTGCAATATTATTACATACTGTATACCTCACAACCTTCGCATAATTGATATTCCCGCCAGGAAAGGTGGACTGTTTATGTGCCTATATGTATATCTATATGTACACCAATGGATGTTAATATGTATGTGTATATATACATATATATATATATATATATATATATATATATATATATATATAGAGAGAGAGAGAGAGACAGGGTCACATTTACTGCAACAGATGCCTGGTGGCAAAGCCATGGACTCAAGCTCAATGTTGAAACTGTATTGGCATCCCTTCTGTCAAAACCTCCATACCCATGAACTACCACATAGGTGGTAGTCTACTTAACACCGAAAGTGTGATAAGAGAAATTGGGACACAGGTGGACAGTAGTCTCCCCTTTGATAATCACAGTGCCACACTAGTCATGTAATCTGTCTACCTGGCACACCTCCTCACAAAAGGTATGTCATCCAGGGAAATATAGGTCAGTGTTCTCCTGTACTCATCACACATAAAACCCATTATAGAGTACAATGCCCCATGTGGTATGTGCCTCACAAGACATCTACAGCAACTGGAAAGGCCACAGACATACCTCACAAAGAGTAATATCAGCCTCTAACAGATAACCTATGCAGACCGTCTCACAAAACGACATGCTCCATGTAAACAGATCACAATCCCTGCCAGCTACACGCTCTAGGGACCTAAACCTTGTCACCTCAATAGACAGAACATGCTGGAGGGATAAATTCCTATCTCAGAGACATCCCATACTCCGGAACAAACCACCTATCAATAGCAAACCAAGCTCCTCATTAGCAGTCGTCATGAATAATCCTGATGATTGGATGGCAGATAGGAAATACACACCCGGAATCACCTCTGTGGCTCTGCTGGACAGGGGCATGTGAAATTAGATTACATGTGTGTGAGGGTAGTGTATGGCTAGGCTTTTACAGGCCCTAGGGCGAATAGCCTATTACCTACCTATGAACTGATACACTCCCACATGTACTTGTTGCAATACTTGCTATGTGAGGTTGACTGAGTTGTTGTGTCTTTTGGCTTTTCCGGGTTAGGGGTCGCCACAGCGGAACTTCGGTCCACTAATGATTGGCAGTTGATTTTTACGTGCTGAGTTGCCAGGCCTAACGCACAACCTTCAACGAAGATATGCCCATTCACACATGTCTCCACGCAGAGAATCGAACCGGTCAGCGTCTTACTGTGAGGCGACAACGCTACCGCAGCACCACCACCGCGGATGGATGTGAGGTTGACTGAGTGTCATGGTGAAAGTGTTGGTGAATGAGTCGAGGTTCTGTCGATGTGTGATAGCTTAGTGGGGAGCTGTTTCCGTCATGCTATTTTGTGTCCTAGCTCTGATCCCAGCAAAATATGTGTATGCTATTGCTAGGCAGAAAAAGCAGTATGGCATACAGTCTGACAAAGTCCCTTGGTGTAGACTGGGGTGTGCCATTGTAGGCTAAAGCAGTACATGTATGCTTATTGATTGGTATTGCTGGTGAATCCAAATCCCGTTTGAACTGTAGTACTACCTGAAGCTGTATACCTAAACAGCACAGTATGGTGTATGTCCACATTGCTTGGAAACACTGTTATGTGTGTTCCCTGTAGTCCTCACAGATTACATACCTCAGGCATAATGTTTTGTAAGTACTGACACACAGTACTGATGGTACATAGGTAAAGCTCATCTGGGTTGCCATACCTTTGTGTCTTGTATGTATGTGTGATGTGTGTGTGGGTATGCCTATAACATACCCTCGGTCATATGTGTGTTACAGGAAATAAAAGTGCGTATCCAGCAACATGTATAGTCTAGTACAGCAGTATGCCACCTATACTAATGAATGTGCACATATGTTAGGCAGGGGTTTGCCACCAACAACTAGTGTGGTATACCCATAATACTGTAACTGGACTTTACAATCATTGCAATGGATGACATATTTCATTATGCATTAGCTTGATATATACCTCCTGTGGCTAGGTGGTGCATTGTGTCGCATACAGTGTGACAAGTACTGTTGTATAGTCTTACATACTGGTTTCCCTTTGTTGCTGTGCAGAACATGGTTTGATATATAGAGCATGCCAGGCACTGCCAGGCAGTTGTGGTATGAGCACTGATATGTGGTATTGAAAGTGTGTATCCTCTGACAGCCAATAGGTTGCTATATATGGCAGTTCAGTGATATTTGTACTTTAGAATGTTGTGTGCCACATGACTTGCTCACACATATTGTTTCATTGTCTTCCAGGGTCATGACTCACCATCGCAATCCATCATACAGCTTAGCTGAGGATGAGCAGATCACAACTAGCTTGGTTCAGCACTAGGCCCTGCTGTTCTCAAGAACCAGTCAGGATCAGCATGAGTGGACTGCACTGTGGCAAGATGTTGTCTGTCAGATAAATGACATAGGCATGCATAACCGAACATATGAGCAGGTACACCATCACTGCAGTGATTTACTTAGACATGTCCGGCAGCGTGCATCTGATGCCCATAGACAACAGCTTGCCACAGGTGGTGGGGTAGCCATCCACCCCCCCCCCCACCAGAGTGGAGGAGCTGCTCCTCAGCCTGGTGGCTCCTGGCCAACAACAACAACAGCAAACATGTATCATCATGGAGGCCGGAGCCACCCAGTGAGTTGACATGGAACATGCAGGTAACATGGCATATCTGTAGACTACTGTTACCTCTATTGGTAGATCATGCATATGTGAGATGTTTACTGTGTAGTTAGAAGATGTGGAGCCTGGTGTTGTGCAATACTGATAATTTGGAACATAATCTGTAGGCCTGAGACTGTCAACAGTTGTACTACTGTAAGATTGCAAACCCACAGTAGCAATGCCACAGTTGTTGCCACTGACAAACTGTCTCATATCCTTGTAGGTCCCTCTGGTGTGACAGCAAGGCAGCAGACCCATGCTGGTGAGTGTGTTCTACATTTAATATTGCATGATATATGTGCATGTCATAGGTGAGGTGTAGGACATGTACACGTAACACACCTACACATAATGCATGCTGTGCAGGTTTGCTGTGAGACTATGCACATCCCAGTAACATGTGTAGCTGCTTCAAACAAATGCAATACACAGAGCATCCCACACAATTGTGGCAAAACTGTAGTGGACATTGGATAGGCAGAGTCGATACACATGCACACAACATACACAACATTGTCATATGCAGTACACGTTAATATGCTACACATGGCATATTCAGACACCCACTGTAAGGTTACACTCCAGTATCCCAAATCTGATCCACACAGCACACATAATATACTTGTGGGGTAGGGGGCTATCATGGAGCTGTGCAACACTTTGCAACACATAACACATTCATGTTAGGCAATGCTCCCTATTGGGCACCTTACAAACCCATGTAACAACTGGTTGTGAAATGGTGAATGTAGCCATGGTACTGCAGTTCAGGTACAGCATGCTAGGTGCCAGTCTGGCACACATTAGTAGCCTTGAGTGACCACATGATGCTGAATGATGCCGGCTCATGGTACTACACCCCATCCAGTTACAGTAACCACAGTACTACACATAGCATTCATTGCTATGCACCTCACTGTTGTGTGTGTGCAAACATATGCACCTATACACAATATGCATAGCAATCACCATTTGTACAAAGTGACACATATATGTCTTGTAATGCTATGGAGTGTATAGGTCACATGACACACATTGGGTATGTGTGATGTTTAATGTTGCAGTTGTGTTGTAGCATGCCATTACATGGCTGGCACTGGCATGTACACGATATGTCCTACACTCACCATAACCACTGTACAATGGCTATGTTGAGCAATAGTATTCCATCAGGTATACATGCACCACTCATTCTGTGTGTATACATAGCATGCATGTGCTAAATCTGTGTCCACAATTATCTGCTAAAGACACAGATGCTTTAATCAGAAATGGATATCTATGTGACACACAGATACAAATGCAGCCATGGTATGTATACCTGTGAGTGATGGTGCACAGGACATTACAGAGCTTTCAATACTTGCACAGCAATGTTGTGTCCATGTAGACATTGTGTTCCAGGGTGAGGCCAATCACTGAACAACAACACATATGCATCAGAGCCATGTATACTGTTATTAGTAAGGGCTGTCTACACCCGCACTGCATGCTGTTGAGCAACACACATCCTGTATGCTGACACATGTGATATGACTGTTTGGCTTGTGATACATTACCCCACCATCGACCGCTATTGAGTATGTTCTGGATTGCTGGTGGTGTGTGTGTGTGTGTGTGAGTGTGTGTGTGTGTGTGTGTGTGTGTGTGTGTGCATGTGTTCATGTGTGCATGTGTGCATGTGTTCATGTGTGCATGTGTGCATGTGTGCATGTGTGCATGTGTGCATGTGTTCCGACAATCATGTACAGGTTGTAAAGTGTGTTTCCTGTCTTCCTCTCACAGGTACTAAGGTTGGGCTGGTTCATTGCAGCAGGGAACCTGATGTCACTGAGCAAAATAGTGATGATGAGGATAGGTGTGTTGAGGCACAGGCATGTTTGCCAGGGTCTGTCGTTGGGCCACCAATTGACAGAACACAAGTTTCCACCCCATCCATGCACACAGCCATACTGCCAATACATCCATCACCAATGCCCTTAGCTGAGGGACAGTGTACAGTCAGCATTGACCAGGACAGTGTGGTATCTATGGCACATGCATCCCAACACAGCAGCCATACCCAGATGTCTGGAAGGGTGCCACATAGGCAGATGTCCAGGGGTTCTCGTCAGAGCACTGCTGCTCATCATGCCTCTGGCAGATGTGCCACACATCTTACAACCTCATGCATGTTCCAGGCTGTCATGGAGACACAGGCACATATAGAACGGTACACCAGACAGGGACTAAGGGCGCATAGGGCACATAACACCTTTGTAATTGACAGTATCCGTGACCTAGCAGGTGTCATCAGTAATTACACTAAGGTCACTGATAGACGTTGGGGTGAGACATTAGATGTCCTCCGCAATGTCATGTCCATGTGTCAGGACAGTGCAGGATGGTTGAGACGTCGACATGGATGTATGCCAGCAACATCAGCAGCTGGCAGTCGCCTCAGATGTCCCTCAAGTCACAGCCGCTCCCATAGTGCCAGTACCAGCCCCAGCAATGTTGGGGGTGGGCTGGCCATAGATCATCCTAGAAGACCACGTGCACATGGCTCTGGACATTCTCAGCAGGGACCTGGGTCCATTGTACATCTGTCCACCTCTGAGGATAGTACCCAGTCTGGCTTAGTACCTGATACTGTCAGTAGCACACCTGCCAGGCATAGGTACTGTGTCCGTGTCCAGAGATGGTGATCTGTAAAGCCTGGCAGGTACAGTCTGTGGCTGTCCCACAAATCCCCATATATGGCAGCCACATGGTGGAACTGTGTGCATGCAGACACACACACACACACACACACACACACACACACACACACACACACACACACACACACACACACATTACATCAACATTGGCCCATAGCAGTACTCTTGGCCCACACACACACACACACACACACACACACACACACACACACACACACACACACACACACACACACACACACACACACATGTCGATTGTATGGCTCAATGTAGGCCTCTGGCAAAACAACAACACACCCTGTGCATATGATGAAACCTGTGCCACCTCCTGTCATCTGTAACATTGATGCAGGAACAGGCTACCATGGTGCTGATGCACAGGGTGACTTTACAGCAGTATAGCAATGTTAGCATGTTGTCAGCAGTAGAGGGTAATGATATCATTGAAGGTGTAGCTGAGCAGGCATGATGCATTAAAGCTATGATTGTCAATGTAGTATTGTTTACACCAGTGTTAGTTCCAATAGTCTATTGTCCGCCCACATGCCACTTGGCTGATGTGTGTAGTATTGGCAGCATGTGTTAAAGAGTGGACAGTATGCGTGGGATGTATTTAGCACAGATTTGCAGGTGTACATTTGTGAACATGGTGGAGGTGCACTGTCTGCATGTACGTGCATAGTGGACACATGGGCAGGGTGACATGCCCTGTGTTACACAGTAATGCTCCATAGTTTCTATTGGTGGCCAGTATGCATTGTAATACACACATTTCGGAACTTGAGTACACGTGTGTATGACATGGTTTGACACTGTGCTGTGGGTGGTACTGTTACTATCTGTCATTGTTTTGCATTCTGGTAGTACACATAACCTCAACAGCCTGACCATAAACAATCATTAGATGATGTCTTGACAACTGACACACAGATGTAGGACACACAGTAACATTTGGATAGTTCAGGTACTATACTATGCCAGTAACTAGTGGTATTCACCTGCACCCATTCCTCACACCACTCCTACTTGTCATATAGCTCTCTTAGGTACAAGCAATCACAGAAGGGATATGTCCGTCCATGTCTGGAAATGCATACTGTGGCCTATAATGCATTCTCCGGATGACACACACATCCTCCACAAGGGTATCATACAGACAGATACCTGTTGTCAAACACATGCTGTAAAGCTATAAGCCAACCAGAACATAGTCATCCACCTTTACTAAACATAGTATCCCCACAGTACCCCATAGGTAGTAGCCACCAACATGTTGAACAGGTACTGATGTGTACATGCAGCCAAGTGTTACGTCATCTCTACTTTGGTAATCACATTTCCAAAGGTATTTAGAAATCCCTCACTAGAACACATAAGCAATAAGGGGTCTGCATGCATATCCAGAAAGGTTGTTGTACACCTATAATGAAAAGCCATCATTGACAGACTCTGCTGTGTTTGAACAGGTCTGTAATATACCTCAGCCATAAACCCTCACTTACACAATTCAATAGAAACCATAATGAGTGTGTGTGACACGGCTGACCTAGGCCAGGGATCACTGCAGTTGCTGGCCTTGTCACAAGCATACAGATGTGACCTAAGGTCTGGAAAGTGGCAGCAAACTCTGGCAAAGATGACAGATGTGTTCATGGAGAAAGCAGGGTTCCCACCTATGAAATAATGGAGGTCAGATATACGTATATGTATTTGCCACACAGCTACCTGACATGTGCAATGCACATACTGTTGTCATACAGCAGTAAAAGCAAAACCCACAACACATTGACCAACAGTGTCATACACACAGAGCACACACACACTCACCAAGTGCAGGCTTCAAACCCCTACCTAACTACTTCATGATACTAGAGGAATACACATTAACATGACAAGCTATACACATTACTGGGAGTTGTTTTTTCCACAAGTATATTTGTAGGATGGTGAGATCATCAGACTTAACAAAGATTAGTATATCACTTTTAAGGTGTTTTACTACTCTCCAAAAAGGTTGCTCTTCTCCAAGGAGATCACACATGAACACACACACACACACTTGTCAAGTGCAGGATTCAAACCCATACCTAACTACTTCATGATACTAGAGGAGTATGCATTAACATGATGCGCTATACACATTACTGGGAGTTCTCTTTTCCACAGGTATATTTGTAGGATGGTGACATCATCAGACTAGACTAAGTGGGTTACATTAGGTGACATTAGGTGGGCTACATAGAAGGAATATCTAAACACTTTGGCCATGTGATCATCAAAGGAGAGTTTACTATCTACCTGTGCCCCCAGGGCCATAATGACTTTCTCCGTACATACCAGATTACCATCTTTGTGGTAATTTGTGTGCACTTTGTTTTATCCAAAGGCAATGGCTATGAATTCTTTGGCATTCTGCTTGAGGGCAATGTTTTGACACCAGGTATCTGTCTCTGTAAGACCCTTCTGGAGAATGTCTGTGTCAGCCATAGAGTCGATTATGGACCACAGTTAGCAGTCATCTGCAAACCTGTTCAGCCATACTCCTCACATGCTTGCCTGTACCTCTGAGCAGTATCTACTGAACAGGTGGGGTCCCAGGACCAAGACCTGTGTGATGCCATTTGTGACTGGTTTAGAGTCGGACATGGCACCCGCAACTCTGAACATGTGTGTTTGATCTGTGAGCCACTTGGCCACCCATCCTGTGACATAGCTGTTAATGTTCAAGCTGGTAAGCTTGTCCATGATGACAGAGTGGGGAATGGTGTAGAAAGTCCTTAGAGAGGTCCAGGTGGGCTGTGTCCAGTGTCTGGAGGTCCCCAATGTCTCTGTTTATGGATTCCATGATAATTTGCTCCATAGCTTTGCAGACCAGTCTGAGTAGACCTATAGGGCAATGGTTTCCAGGTTCTGTTGTGGCACCCCCTTTGTGGAGCTGGATGACTGTTGGTGTATGCCATTCTTTGGGTACATAGCCTGTGGTATGATTGAGTCTGGACAGTGAATGTAGGTGAGTGTGTAGTTCCTTTTGGGGCTGGTGTACAACGCAGCCTGGGAAACCATCCAGTCCCATTGGTGCTGTGTTCTTAGCTTTGGAGAGGGCTGTCTTTACCTGCATGTCCATGAAGTCTGGGGCTCTGCATTCTTCTGGGATGGACACAGGCCCTTTTGGGGGTGATGGGGGGAGTTTGCACTGAACCTGCCCCCCAGGATGTGGGCAATGTATGTTGGTTCAGTGTATTTCTTGCCATTTTTCAGTAGCTGACAGCATATTTGGAAGTTGCCACCTACATGTTTGGTATAGCTAACAAAGGCTTTGTGGTTGTTATTCTTACATTCCTTGGCAATTTGTCTTTAGAAACTGGCCTTGGATTATTTTATGAGCGATCACTGTCTCTTCCTAATAATGATCAGTGATGCCTTTCCTTTTGTGAAGTTTGCTCTATCATATGTTCATTTCCTCCTGCTGTTGTCTAGCTTATTTAGGGGCGATGACCACCAGATTGGTTTCTTATCTTTGGAGGAGTGCATTTTGGTTTTATTTGGGTTGTCTCAATCAATGCATCCCTGTAGATGCTCATAGGATGCACTTGTAAATTATTCGGCAGATTGTATGGCATTATCCTATAGCAAGGGGGCTTTAGAACTTTCCACTTTGGTCTTGGGAAGTGTGCAGTATGCTTTTGAAAATGTCTTCACAGTGGTTTCATTGACTGGGGGGGGGGGTGTGGATGTCCAATGTGATTACTTTATGGTCTGATATTACCAGCAAGGGGTTTATCTCTGTTGTGGTACACTGGTACCCCATGTTGGTGATGATCAGGTCCAGTATGTTCTCACCTCTAGTGGGCATGGTGACCAGGTGTTCCAGGGTGTTAGAGTTTTTAAACTCTAGGAAACATTGGGCAAAGGACGTTGTACATGAGTAATTCTCCCACTCAATGTTTGGGCAGTTGTAATTTCCTCATATAATGGTGTTTGATAGGACCTTTGTATTTTCAACTGTTCTCAGGACTACTGAGTGAGGTTCCTGAGACAAGGTAGATGATCTGTAGCAGGCTACAATCTGATAAGCAGCTTTGCCCAATTTTATTTGCACTTGCATGGTCTCCAAGGCCTCATGCTGTGCCACTAACCTGTAATTGTGGGTATCCATAAGGTAAATGGATACACCCCTTCCTTTGGTATTTCACTCGTAGTTTTGGGTCCGAAGATCAGAGGGAATGTGAAGTGTTTTACGTGGAGCATGTCCAACAGCTCTGTGTTTGACATAGCTTTGTATGTTAGGCAGAGATCACCTCTGAGTAGGTGATATGCAAGGGAGTACGGCTGGAGCATTTTGAGATGATCTGTGTATGGCATGTATTTCAGGCCGCTAATACTCTTTGTGAGGTATTGCTGCAGGCTTTCCAGTTTTTGTAGTTGTCTTGTGAGGTACATAGCAAAAGGGGCATTGTACTCTATTATGGTTCTAGTGAGTGATGAGTAGAGGGGGACAATGTCCTCTTCTATTCTGCATGAGACACCTTTTGTGATGAGGTGTGCCACATAGGAGGATTTCCTGACTACTGTGGGGATGTGATTATCACAGTTGTGTCTACTGTCCACCTGTGACCCGAGGTCTCTTGTCACACTTTCAGTGTTACAGAGTTTTTAACAAAGGGGATGACAATGCACATTTTGGCATTGAGCTTGAGTCCATGGCTTTGACAACAGCCATCTGTCTCAGTGAGGCCCTTTTGTAGGATGTCCACATCTTTAGTGTTTACAATTATGGCTCCTAGTTTGCAGTCATCTGGAAACTTCAGTAGCCACAGACCTTCCATGTTATAGTTTACTTCAGAGAAGTAGATACTAAACAGGACAAGACCCAGGCCTGGACCCTGTGGTACTGCACTCATCACTGGTCCAAAGTCATACATGGAGTCTGCTACTTTCACAGTGTGTGTTCTATCAGTAAGCCTGTTGGCAACCCATCTTGTGACATAGCAATTTATACCTTGTTTAGTGGGTTTATCTATATTTACAGAGTGTGGAGTGGTGTTGTAAGCCATGGCAGGATCTACATAGGCTGTGCGAATCACCTTACTCTTGTCTACGGTTCTGGTGACTGCTTCACTGTCATCTATCAGGTTTAGGAGATATGATCTGCATTTTACAAACCCAACATGGTTGTGGTCCATGGTTTGGGGATTACAACTGTATTTTTTATAAGCTGTATGATGATACATTCCAATGGCCTTGAAGGGTAGGTTCATCAGGCTAATGGGGCGCTAGTTCCTGGGGTCCGTGGTGTCTCCACCCTTGTGTAGTGGGATAACCATCGCTGTGCACCATTCAGCTGGCACAATGCCTGAGGTGTGGCTATGACTGAACATGGTACGTGTGGTGCCTGTTCGTTCTGTGGTTTGTGGAGAAAACAGCCTGGGAGGTTATCTGGTCCCATGGCTGCTGTGATACTGGCTTTGGAAAGTGTTTTTTCACCTGTGCAGCCGTGATGACAGCAACTTTGCAGTCTTCCATTATAGTGTTGTGCTCTTTCATGGGTGAGAGGGGGGTAAAGTTAACACTGATCCTATCTGCCAGGATGTTGCCAATATCAGTTGGGTCTGTATATTTAGTGCCATTGAGCTGTAACTCAGAACAGATCTGAGTGTTGCCCTGACATGAACCTGTCTGTTGTTCCGAGATCTCCTGAGTAGACAGTATGCAACAGAGTACAGATTGGGTTACATTCAGTCTTGTTGCATGGGGCAACTGTTTGAAGCCAGTAATCCTCTTGTTGAGGTACTTCAGTGGTCTTTCCAGCTGCTGACGGTGCCTAGTTGGATTCATCGCAAGTGTCTTGTGGTACTCTCTGACGGGTCTAATGACTGATGAGTAGAGGGAACATCCTTTGACCTACATGCACAGACCATGGCAGGTTGTGTGAATACATAGCATGATTTTCTGAGCACTTTGTGAATGTGTTTCTGGAAGTAGAGATGACTAACCAAATTTGTACATAGATACCTTATTTATCACCTCCATATTTAGCCTAAGTGTGTGAGCATGCCCAGTATGACCTTTCAGTATGTTGTTGCCTGACATTTGCTTCGTTTATTTGTGTGTGAGCATGCCCAGTATGACCTTTCAGTGTGATGCTGAATGAAATCCACTACATTTGTTGAAGTGTGTGAACACGGCCCTATATGTGTGTGGAAAATCAAGTTGTATTTTTACAGCAGGGCTCACCTTTGTGTCATAAATCAACAGGGATCATGCTGTGCCTGCAGGGCTTCCATGAGACACTTTGCATAGACTTATCAACATTTCTACATACAGGGGGGACAGCTATTCTTTGTACATTTCTACCCAGGGGCACACCTGATTGTTACTGTGGGTGTACATAGGATGAGGGGTTCACCTGACACTTATACACATTTGCTAGGCCTGCACTGCTATTTAAGGTACTCCATTTCAGTCTGTACCCTTGCCTATCATACTGGCTTGAGGCATACTACTGTACTACAGATCTTAGCGTCCACTGTCACGTATATTAAATTGTGACTTCATAGCCTACCCAACCCACATCACACCGCCTGGCCTGCTGTTCTCTGTCTGCATAGGCCTGTGGGGGAGGTTACCCATATGCCTCTTTAGGGGCATGCTACAGCATTTCTTTGTGTTTGCATTAGTGTACAATTGTCCTGCTGTGGCTGTGCCAGTGAAATGCTGTCATGGCTTAGTGGTTCAGTACTGTGATTATAGTGCACAGTATCCTGGGTTTGAGCCCTGTCACTGCTTTTTATTTTCATGCTGGGCAGACCAGACTGCTTAAAGAACAGTAAAGCAGATATGAGCACTTTACCTGACTTTGCTCATCTTTGCCCGACTTTGCCAGACCTTGCCCAACATTGCTCAACGTTGCCCTAGTTAGTGCGGACAATTTTGTTTACATATACTAAATAGTGGTAAAAGCTGCTTAGCACTGCTTTATATTGCTTAAAACATGGCAATCATGCCTCAGGTGTGAAAGTGGAACCTGTAGCCCTGAGTCACTATATTCAAGACCCATTTGTCCTGGGTGATCATGTGCCAATTTTGTGAAAAAAGTGCTAGTTTTCCCCCTAAGGGGGCTGCCAAAAGAAAAGCACTTGGCACTGGCAGAGGGAAGTCATTGGGACTGTTTCCTGTATGTCTGTGATTTGTCTTCTCTGCTTTTGGAGGCAGACGCACCTCATTGTTTAGGCCTGTGTGAGCCTTGGGGCTGGGATCTGCCTCTGGGGCATCTGTATCTGCCTCTTTGTGGCCTGTCTGACACTGGAAAGGACCAATTCTTTGTAGGCCAGTTCCTGCAAAATGTGGGTGAATGTAACTGTAAGAAATCCTTAACTGTCTGCATAGATTTCGCTTTGTCCTCCATTTTCTTCAACACCTTTTCTGCTTTAACACCAAACAAAGTATCATGCTGTAATGGAGCATCCAATAATTTTGCTTTAACATGATCAGGCAGATTCTGTTCCTTTAACCAAGCATGCCTCCTAATGACAGAACCCATAACAGCAGGCCCTGCAAGAGGCCTCCAGAGAATCAAAACCACATTACAAAGTATGCTTTCCAACTTGTTCAGCTGCATGCAATAAATCCTGCATTTCCTTGTTTTCTGCACATTCAGAATTTGTCAACATTTTCTGTTTTAGCAGTGACATTAAGTATTGCGGATATTTAAGCATATGAAACTGACAATTTAAAACCCTTACAGCCAAAGTAACAGAAGTGTAAATCTTTTTCCCCCATCTGTCCAGAGCCCTTGAATCCCTATCAGAGGGGATAGGGTTTTTCGCAGTGGAAGCCTTGACCTCTTTGGGACCCTGAGATATAGTTTCTGGGTCAGCAGCAGGGTTTTTATAAAGAAATTTATGTGAATCTGGAACCCTGTAGTATCTGTCTGGTTTAACAGGTGCAGGAGGTAAAGAGTCAGGAGACAGGCCGGACTCTGAAAAGACATCCTCTACAATGTCTAAAACAGGGGGAATAGCAAGAGGTCTGTGCTGGGGTAGTAAAAGAAAGTCTCTGAGCCTTTTCTTAGATTCTGAGTAATCTTAGCTCTCCCACTGAAAGTGCTCCCTTATGGTATGCAGAGTTTCCCCAAAAGAATAATCCTCAGGAGGAGAGGCTGAAGGGATAGATTCTTCAGCATCAGAATCCTCATAGGGAGGAAGAGAGTATTCCTGCTCAGAAGAGGAGTCAGAGGAAATGAAAACCTGATCTGAACATTTATATTCTGTCTCTTGCCTAGGCGTTTTATCAGGAGGGGGATGGGAACCCCTGATCAAAGTAATAAGGTCTTCGGACATTTTGAGCATCTGTTTTTTAGGCATGGAGGCCTGTCCATGGGATTGCTGCACTTGTTTCTTTGTCTTTAGTGGTGTTTTAGACTTTGCCTTTGAAGCTGAAGTCAGTTTTACATATAATTGTGTAGGCCTGAAAACACCCTCAGAAGCCGATGCCTGCTCAGCCGCTCCAGACCCATCTGAGGGAATATTTTCCGAGTGTCCAATACCTTGAGTTTCCTGTGGCCTAGTCAGCTCCACGTGGGAGTCGGAAGCGGCCTGCGGCTCTGAGGTAGTGGGCATCAGGAGCTGCGAAAGTGTCTCACTGAGAACCGGCGAACCGGTGACTGACTTAGAAAAAGCCTCGTCGTCAGTTTTGGACCTCGGATGCCTGTCCTTTTCCTTGCATTTCTTGTGAATTGCGGTAGTTGGATGGCTATCCGACAACATCGTGTAATTAAATCTTCGGCCAAAGTAGTGAAAAGCAAAATCGTACTGACGCTTAATAGTGCGTTGGTTAAATCTAGCACAAAAATCCTGCAATTAGCAATGTCGTGATCAGGGCCAAGGCAAGGAATACAATAAGAATGGAAGCTCTTATGAGGTATTTGCTTCCCACAAGAAATACAATTATTAACTTTTTCTGACATCCATCTGGAGCAAGAAAAAAGTTTCTCCAACGGGGTACTTAGCTTTAAATGAAGACTTCAGATCTGAAATTCAAACACGAAAATCTCAGGAGTCGGACGACCGGCACTTGCGAACTGCTTTTGCTTCGGGCACCACGCGGCAAGAAAGACTGAAGAAAATGGCGTCGGCTGCATCTTTTATACCCCTGGCGCACTAACGTCAGGGACGAGGCAACAGCAACCGACGCCGGACCTAGACTTTGGAATTCAGGCCGACAGTGGGTAGCCTGCCAGCAGGATAACCCAAGTGTAATGACTGCAACAGTGAAACACGATGAACATCCACAAAAACTAACAGGCCAAAAAGAGCATAAAGATGAGAGTGGACTGTTGAGGATAAGTATGAAATTATGTATTGTTACTATAATGCAAGAAGTACAGAATTTCCAGACAGAAGATATTCAGAAAGATTAAGAGACAGATTAGAGAAGAGAAAAATACTTGCACAAGAAAAGCTTCAAATGCAAATTTGCATTAATTAATACAACAGACTCATGAAAAACATTACACAGACGAAGCAACTTTGAGCTGCCTGGAAAAAGGCAGGACATACAAAGTACAAAAATATAAAGAAAAAAGAAGAAATTATTGAAAGGTATAAAAAAGAAGCATGGACATGGAAAAGGAAAAAGAGATCTGATATGATGTGGTATTTATGCAAAGGTGAGAGCCAAACTGACCAGTATAAAAAAGCAGCTCCAGAGGCATTTGAAGAGAAATGCAAGCAAAAGCACCCATATATGTAAAGTGTTACAATATAAAAAAAGAAAACAAAGGGAGGTGTAGAACACAGGTACAGTAAGGTATAAATTAAACAAATAGAAATTGAAGCTATGAATTACCTGGAAAGTGAATGATTTAGTGTGGAAAATCTAACACAGGTAATGCTAAAGCATGGAGAAACAGATGGTGTGGTAGACATTTGAAGAAGGAAGATGGACATGGAAAATAAAATCAGATTTGATAGAGTGCAATATTTATGCAAAGGAGAAAGTAAAACTGATTAACACAAAAAAGCAGCACCGAAGATATTTGAGGAGAAATACAGGCAAAGGCACCTATATGTGGAAAATTTCACATTACAAAAAATATGAAAACAAAGGGAAATTATAAAAGAAGATTAGTAATGGAGAAGTTAAAGAAACAGAAACTGAAGTTTTGGATTGCCTGCAAATTGAAGGATTTAGTGTAGAAAACCCAACACAGGGAATATCACATCATGACGGAACAATGAGTTCCCAAACTAAGGAGACATAGGTGGAATGGGAGACATTTAATAACTTGCCACATGATGATGCTCTTGAGGCCTTCAGGGAAAAACAGTACAAAAGTTCAGATGGAGTTGCACAACAAGGGAAGGAGCAGAAAACAGTGAGAACTCTAACACAAGTAATTTTATGGATTGATAAGCTAATGAATTCACATATGAAGAAGTAGCAGATGAAGCAGGATGCAGATGAAGAGGAAGATGTCCTGGAACTTTCTACAGAATGCCCACAGGAAACAGAGATGAAAGAATGTACTCTAAGTTTAGAAGAAAATTACCTAAAGGAAGAGTTGCTTGATTTAATAGATATGGATAGATATATTAAGATAGATAAAAGAATTAGTTTACAGATAGTAAATAAGACCCAAAATGTTAGAAGTCTGACACTGTGATCAAGACTATTAAGAGAAATTCATGTGATATAACAGAAGTAAACAGGATATATTAGCATGCAGGTAGACTAATAGGTTCATAGATTAGTACTAGGCTAACTGCCCTTATTAGCCATTTTAAGCCTAGCCAATTATCCCTTGGGAGATTCAAACCCTGCACCTTGTGTTTGTAAAGCAAACACCTTAACCATTAGGCCATCCTCCCAAACCAACAATAACAGAAAAGGTCTTTTCACAAAAACACTGAATGATAAAGGAAAGTAAGGGAAGAAATAAAGTGCCATCATGGATGGATCAAACAGAGAAAACTATAAAGCAATTAAGGCAGTAAGTGTCAAGTGTTAGAATATTATATAGTAGAGGGAACAGATCGACAAAAATATTTAGAAAAGATAGACGTGGTAAAAACAATGCACAGACCAGGATCTATTATACGCAATTGCAAATAATAAAGAAATATACAAACACAGCTGAAAAACTTACATTATATGCAGATAAATATAAAGGAAAAATACAAAATAAGCAATTCTTTGATAGCACAAAAAAAGTTTACAGAGAACTAAAAAACAAAGCAAAATTAATAGAAACAACACCAAAAAAGAAGAAATAGACACATTTTGGAGAAATATCTGTGAAGACCCTGTGGAACATAACAAAACTGCGGAATGGATAGAAAATTGAAGGAAACAGTAAGGAGTTCAAATATATACAGGATATGAAATGGGATGAAGTAATGGCTAGAAGAATTGAAACAAAATTAAGAAAAGCTCTTAAGTGGAAAACCATAGGCCTAGATGTAGTACCTAACTTCTAGTCCTGAGTAGGAACATCCTGAACAGACACCAACCAGGTTAACATCAGGAAAAATGATATTCTTCCTTAAAAGTGAACCTGTAAGCCATCCTAAAACCTATAGGCCAATAACTTGCTTTCTGACGATGTACAAACGATATACTAAAATGATGCAGGCAGAGTTTAAGTCATTAAGAAGAAAACTCAATCATAACAATGTAACAAAAAGGTAACAAAAGAAAGTCATATGGAACAAAAGATAATTTTTTGCTAAATAAAGTCATAATGGAGAATTGTAAAAAGGGGAAGAATTTAAGTATGACATCGATAGAGTACAAAAAAGCATTTGACAGCATCCCACATACATGGATAAACGAGTGCTTGCAGATCTCTAAGATACAATCTACATTGATTAATTACATTACAGTGACCATGAAACAGTGGCAAATCACTTTGAAGTTAAGCCATGGCAAAGGTAAAATTCAAAGGGAGATTTTCTATGGTGATTCTTTGTCACTGCTGCTGTTTTATTTTGCCCTTAACTAATTTAACAGATTAGGTCATGGTTACAATTTAGTTCCCAGAAAACAACCTAGTATAAAGAATTCTCATCTACTTTTTTGTGGATAACTTAAAACTGTATAGTTCATCAGATGAGGAGTTGTGAAAGCACAGCTGCAAGTGGTTAAAACTTTCTTAGATGATATAAAACGTCATTTGGTTTTGACAATTGTGCAAAAGCAACATTTAAAGCAGGAACATTGCAGTACCAAGAAAATATCAGTCTGGGAAAGGAATGTCAAATAAGGGATCTCAAGCAGGAGGGAGTGTATAAATATTTGGGAATTGATGAAGCACTGGCAATAAAATCCATAAACATTTGGAAATAAAACTCAGTAACAACACTTCAGAAGACTAAAACGAATACTGAAAATAGCTTATGAATAAAGTCCAGACTATAAACCATTTTGCTTTTCCTGTTCTAACTTACAGTTTTGGGGTAATTGATTGGTCCCAAAACCCACTGGATCAATTCCATGCCTAAAGGAAGTCTGGGCCTCCTTGAAATTGATTACATATATTGATCTGCAGTTGTGGAACAGATACAAATCTGCTGACGTTGTTAGATCCAAAAGTTCTAAAACATGAGGAGGAGAAGTCTAAAGAGACCTTTCTGCTTTAATTTAGCAGAAACATTTTCATGTCAGTGGGAATGGAAACAAAACCAGAAATTAACAAACATCAGCTAGCAACTGAATGTGCCCAAGAACAAAGGAAAGAATATAAGAAGGATCAGGTGAGAAGGAAAGATACATGGAAAAGCCATAAAGATACGTAGTTGCAAATATAGAGCTCTCTTGGAACAACCTCAAGCTGATCAGAATTTGAAGCAGGAATGGTTAAAGGAGAACCACACATCAAAACTGAAAAGAAATATACATGTTTTTCAGCACATCTAGAAGTTTTCTACATTGCTAATGTCTTTGCATTAAAGTAAGTGGCTAATTAGTTGTACCCCAAAATGTCCTGAAAGGGGGCTGCCATGCATAGCATGATTTTGTTTTACAGTCAATGCCTTCAACTTCCTGATGCCATTTTAGAAGGACAGACAGTCATTTTCTGTGGTCTTCTCTCTTCGTAGCTTACAAGAGAACGTCTAACTGCTTACTTTTGACTGTCAGCATCAATCTGCATTTTAATTACTTTGCTTCCTTTGATTTTCATTAGTGGCCATTTATGCTACAGTACTTTAAGGAATGTTTGAAAGACAGGCTTGAAAGTGTAGCTAAGTTAATTGTTATTTTCAAAGAAACAACTGTAGTTTATCTTTAAACTGAAAAAAAGCAGTTCAGATTTTTGCTATATTTGTTCAATTTAAATCTGTTTCTCACAATTAAGCAGCTTAATAATGGCACTGAAAATTGCAAACAAATCTACACTGTAAGAATAGCTGAGTGTGTGGTCTGCCTTTGAAGCACTGCAGGCTTCATTAAGACAAGGCATCATAACTAATATTGCAGACATGGGATGGAACTCAGCACAATCAGTGCCTTTTGAATTTCCTGATCCTGGATCACTTTGTTTAAGATGGATAAGTTTACTATAGAGCTTTGGATATCCTTTTTTCATCAAAAGAAAGAACCTAGAGTAATAATGTGCCATTTTAAATGGAAAATGAACCTTTCTATTCTATTATATAATATTTTCCTTTAGAACTTTGCTCATGGGAGATCCCATCTTACTTGGGGGGGGGGGGGGTGGATGCTAATACAATAGAATAAAGATAACAGATTGACAAATCATCTGTCTTGTACACAGATTCAAAATCTCCTGTTTGTTGGCAGTTTGTTGAAATTTCTTTACACTATACAGAATAGGATTCTGTAGCTCCCACTAGTATATGATTTTACATGAAGTAGAGAAGACAAACAGAAGGTAGGGAAGACATGCTCTCTGATGTTGCAACATACTGTGATACAAGGAGTCATTTAGGAAAACTATGTTTGATGCAGGAGCAGTAGACTGAAAAGAGCTGCTGCAACCTTTAGGCCTTCCAACTTACTTGGAAAATCCTTTAATGTTTAGCGCTAGGTATATGACCTTTAAAAGAACAGTAGCTATCCAACCCTAACTTCTCTAAAATGGATTTTGTCTTTACCTCCACCTGGCGAGTTCCTACAGAAAGGCACAATGTCCAACAATGTCTCTTACCTTTATTTTCTAACATATGAATCAAAGTTGCATCAGAACCAAAATGACCATGAGCTAAATCAGGAAGGATCCTAGTGCTTTCTAGAACATGCTCTCTATATTGCCAGCCATTTAGTCGGACTTGACTTTTAAGAATAACAGAAGTAAGCACTAGTGTAAATAAAGTATGTAACACGAAATGCAGTTTTATACATATGTTGAGGCAACCAAGATGCAGTGTGAATTTTTATAAGCATTTACTGTCCAAAATGTCAAAAACATATTGTTGTACTAAATGAATCAACAGCTCAGTTATATTATGCCGATTATCATCCATAAATATGAAAAGATTTAAAGTTTCTTCTGACGTAGTGCAATATTTATATCATTTCATTGCAAAAGTATCATACATTTAAGGTTATTGGCAGAATTCAGAAAACTGTGATGCATCATGTTAAAAGAATCTGCATGAAGAGTGGACACACTCAGGACATGTACAATTCAGAAAACCCAACTACACAATGTGGCCAAGACAAACAATATGGTTAGCTGTGCTAATGATTGTACAGTGAGGTGCCACTTGTGATAATGTGGCAAAACAAAACAGTGGAGTGATTCAAAAATGTTTAAATGCCATGTAGTGGAGTTGCTTGTGCTTTATATATTTTAACTCAGTCATATAACCATGTTCAGATGGAGAGCATTGAACAGTTAAGTCAGGAGTTGCCGTAACTATAGTAAATGTGTATCTGCAGGAGACTGTTATGATGGCTGCTGTGCAACTGTTACCTGACATTGGCCCCAGAGGTGCAGGGTCATCAGAACTCACTTAAAATTTCATGCCCCCCCCAACAACACCAACATAGCAGAACAGTACTATGTTGATACGGTCACAAAGCAAAAAATAGTGAAACTGTGTCGGTCCTGTCTGCAACCAAGTGGAATGTGTACATTACCTCTCCCACTGGATACAATGCTATTTGTGGCTTTATGTACATTGGTTACAATGATGTCTCCCTGGCCTACAGAGGACACAGTTGGAATATCTCAGACATCTACCTTGAGAATACTCCATCAGTTTCTCAATGCCATGCTTCAGTATATAGAGGAGAATTTGTAATTCTCATATACCTCAGAGAACAGAATATTTTCTCCGTGGTACACAGGGTCATAGATTGTACCGACATTGAAATTAAGACCCCATCTCATTTATTTATTTATTTATTTATTTATTTAACATTTGTTGACCGGGAATGTCCGACTTGGTTCCACAGATCCTTTCAGCCAGCGGAGGCCCGGGAGAAATGCAGAAGCAGAATGAACTAGGAAGGAGGGGATTGACTTTTCTGCTTGCATTCTGCAAATGTGTAACACTCACCTAATATGTGCTAACCTGAAACCTCCATTGTGACTGCTTCTATAGCTCACCTGGATAATGCAGTGTTTGGTAGAATACTGGTGAAAAGCACAATGAGTTCAAATCACTGAATACCTTTCAACTGTACAGATTTTTGCAGAATGACCAAATTTTTGCCTGATATTTTTGGTCCATTTCTCATAAAATTGTGGTTTTCTGGCAAATCATTGACAAATTATTGACAGTTGAAATCATAAAGTAATGATAGACATCTGAGTTTAGACTTCATACCCTTCAGAAAATTCATGCTAATGCAAAACCTGTTATTCTATCAATTTTCTAGCTTTGTAAGAGAAATATTTAAAAAGTGTCCCTATTTTGGCCTTTCGTTTCCCCATTATTGATGGCTTTGTCCAAATTTCTTGTTCTAAGAGGTTGAGAAGTATGAATCACTGTCTTTTTTATTCTGTTTCCAATCTGCAAATGTATAACTTCACCTGATATGTGCTTCCCTGACTTCTTCTTGGTGAGTGCTTGCAAGGCTCAAGTTGTGAATGCAGTGCTTGGTAGAATATCATTGAACAGGGTAATGGGTTCAAATTGCCCCCGAGTTGTATACCTTTTTTCCATGACATTTACATTATAGCACAGGTACACTGATCAAACGCTGATAATGTCAGTACTGATATAGGTTAGTACAATTGTATCCCACCTATCCTGCCTGAGTTTCATACTTTCTATGTTCAAATCTGAATGCTTCAAATTATTAGCTGTATGCCTCAGAGCCCATTCTCATTCTGTTCTGCATCCCTGATTTGGTTGTCATCTAGCTTTGCAGTCTTCTGTCTATTTCTGATTATATCTGTTGTCCTACTACCACCTCTACCTTTGGACATCATTAATTTACTTCCTTTCACAAGACCTTTATCTGCTCATCTGTTGCTTTGAGTTACAACAGATCAACACCTTAGCATTAACATCTGTGCCCAGGGTTTTGTGATGACTAACCTGGACTCCCATGCACAATCAGTGTTTACAACAGCTGCATGTACTTTACTCTATCTGTGAGTTGGTCTAACACAATCTTCCCAAGGGTACATACAGCAGTCACGATGAGTGGCTCATTATCATACACACTGTCTTAGCCGCTGGCATTGTTAATGAGCCCTGGGGATCATCATGCATGCATTGTAAACAGTGTTGGCTTGGCCACAGTGGCAGATGCAATGTTTCTGAATCCCCAGGTATTTGTCAAAAGGATTAGAAAATTTATTCATCCAATCTTTTGTTGTAGCTAAGTCAAATTTGAAAAAAAAATCAAGAGAAAGGAAGTTAAACATTATATTTTCCCAGATTTTTCCAGAACGTTGTACTCTAGTGTAAAAGTCTAAATGTACAAATAAAGTTTATTTTTAAATATTGAAACTGCCATGCATTGACTGATGCAAAAAAATGAAATTAAATTCTTCAGACAGATCTCTGTTTATAAAATATCTGTCTCTCCTTTGAAAGTCCTTGTAGACCTTTTATAGTATGGTTGCATAACATATAAAATGCACTACAAGTGAAATAAAATAACGTGTAGGTGACAGTTCATCCTTTTCTATGTGTCCATTTGAAAGTTCAAAACTAGAATCATTTCCTTGGATTAACATTACTGAGTAATGGGGAAGACAGGAGGAAAGTCTGTTTATAATGGGCATTAAAATCAGAGGCAAGCTTCAGCATCAACATTCTTTAAGGACCTTATGTTATCAGATCAAAAGGATGTGATTTTATTTTGCTGAGGAATCTCAGTTTTTGGAAGCATGGATTAAAAAATGAGAACACTTGAAAGTGGCAAGCCAACGGATTTTTATAATAGAGAATGAATCACCAGCAATCTGTGTCTTGCAAGAAACTTTACACTTTATTCAATTTCATTATCTCCAGATATATTTAGTGCTAAGGAGGGGGGGGGGGGTTGGTCGGGGCACGTGCAAGAAGAAGGCTGTATCCATGCGTAGATTATGGCTATGCCAGCCTCTCTGAACATTCTGCTAGAGATTTCTTATTTCTCTCAAAAGAATCCTTCACATTGACTTTTAGACTACTTGCAAAAGAGGGTTTTAAGAGGACTAACAACATTCTCGAAGTAGACAGAGATTGAACTTGATGACAGGAGGAATTTCTCTTGTGAAGGTTTGTCAAATATAAGTCGATGAGTATAGTACATGATTGTCTGCAGACTTGTATTCTCTGAAAACTGCTATACAAGTTATAACACAAATCAATATTCCCTGCAAAACAGTACAATAAAATAGTTTTTTATAGCTTTTTCAACATTTGTAGCATACCTCTAAAAACTCCTCAAAACTCACATATAATGAGGAAGGGTCACGGTTGGAAGGAGGTATGGAATTAGTAAGCTCATCTAAAGAAGGTATTCATACGCTGACCTCCCATATCTTGATGGTGGTAGGTACCATATAAGAATGGGTCTAGGACTATTCACTGAAAGCACATTTCACTGAAACACATTTGACTGTGCACAATTCACTGAAAGCTCAATTCACTGAAAACACAATTCACTGAAACACATTTCACTGAAAGTTACATATAGCCTTTTCTCCACTGTAGTGCGACCCTGGAGTTAGTATATATAGTAAAGGGGGTGTGGGGGCATAGCCCACCTATTTTAAATATTTTTAACTATATACATGGATGCTTGCAATTCCAATAAATTACTCTTTTCTGAACACAATATATATCCAAACTATGTGGAGGGCTACGCCTCCCACACCCCCCTTACTATGTAGACTAACTCCAGGGTTGCACTACAGTGGGGAAAAGGCCATATATAACTTTCAGTGAAATGTGTTTCAGTGAATTGTGTTTTCAGTGAATTGAGCTTTCAGTGATTTGTGCACAGTCATTTGACTTTCAGTGAAATGTGCTTTCAGAGAATAGTCCTAGACCCATAAGAATAGCTACTTCTATGAATTGTTGAATTGTTCAATACAGTTTTGTATACAGTTATTATCGGGTAGGATGATTAAGTTGTATGATGCTCATGGATGACCTAAGGGTGATAGGAAAGCTTTTTAACAGATTCTTTTTCTCCTAGTTACACAAGCCATTGTTCTGTAATGGACCTGAGGGTGATTGAAGTACTATAGTGCTAATCCCTCCCAGATCTACAGTGATCACATGAGCTAACAAATCTCTCTGACTTGCACGTCTTGCAATGCCAATTAGCCAAACACCGCCAGCAGGCCTTATATCCTGTAATATAAGATGGCTAGACATAGGGTATAAAGCAGCAGGGGTGATCTAAAAATGACATCATAAACATATACATACAGCTTTTTTTGCAAGAAATGGAACTTCAGAAAAAAATATACTATTGAAAGATTTTAAAAATTGGAATGGAGCATCATGTTACTCTTAAGACTAACAGAGGGTTGGCCATTGTAATCCACCATACTTTGGGATAGCAAGTTCTGAATACAGCGCTGGATCAAAGAAGTAGATGGGTCTTGATAAAATCATAATTAACTGAGATGTGTTGATTTTAGGAAACTTCTATAGGCCAAATCAGGAAGATATCACCAAATCTTTCAAGTGTGAGACAGCTAAGAAAGGCATGTATGACTACTCTATTTCATTCTTACTGGCAGGGGACTTCAGTGCCGTGTCAGATTTCATGGATAAAATGTCCAAAGGGAAATTGAGGCTAACTAAACATAACAGAATAATATAGTCATGGCTAACAGAATTTTGTGTGGTTGACATGTGATGGTACTACACCAAGAGTCAACAGAATTCACTTATTTCCCCCTTCAAACAGGGGCTGTCAATAGATTACTTTTTAATTAGCAGCTCATTAGTATACAAATAGAACAGTGCAGATGTTTTCTCAAACCACAACAGCGTGATACTGGGCTGTCCCAATTTATTCTGGGTAGCTGGTGAAAAGCAGTTGAAAGAAAATGTGCTTTGCTTCAAAAATCCCAAATCATTACAACAGATTTCACAGTGTGTGAATCAATATTGGGAATAGAAAGAATCGGGAAAGAGGTCAATACGTAAGGTATGGGAAATGTTTAATAAAAGATTGCAGTAGAGTGATTCAAGAGGTCAATATGCAATAAAATAAGGACTGTATGGAATGCTAATGATGTAATGACACTAACAGGTCAATAAGCAGTAAAACAAGGGACTGTATGGGAAGCTAATAATGTAGTGGCACTAACAGGTCAATAATCAATAAAACAAGGGTCTGTATGGGAAGCTAATAATGTAGTGACACTAACAGGTCAATAATCAATAAAACAAGGGACTGCATGGGAAGCTAATAACGTAGTGACACTAACAGGTCAATAATCAATAAAACAAGGGACTGCATGGGATGCTAATAATGTAGTGACACTAACACATTAGTAATCAATAAAACAAGGGACTGTATGGTAAGCTAATTATGTAGTGACACTAACAGGTCAAATAAGGACTGTATGGTAAGCTAATTATGTAGTGACACTAACAGGTCAATAATCAATAAAACAAGGGACTGTATGGGAAATTAATAATGTAGTGACATTAACAGGTCAATAATCAATAAAACAAGGGACTGTATGGGAAGATAATGATGTAGTGACAGTAACACAGCAGCATGTAAACACTGGTTGCAGGAATTCACTGCTTTTGAAGACCGCAAACAATGTTAAAAAAAAGCTAGGGCTCTGTATTTCTTAATACAACAACAGAGATGGGATAAACTAAGATTGCTATATTGCGCAAAACAAATCCAAAGTCCCAAGTTACTAGCCCAGAGGATGAGAGAAAGTAAACAAGTCCATACTATTATGATGGCTGAAAAATTAAATGGGACAGAAAATGTACTCTCCCCAGGAAATTGACCTGGCTATTTAATCATGTTAACCAAATCTATATTAATCCAGGAGTTTTCCTGACCCAAAATGAGCAAAAATGGTTAGACTTTACTCAAGCCATTAACTGGCCTCAACTAAAAGACCAAGATAAACAAATGCTGAGTCAGGACCTGACACTGGAGAAAATTAAATAAGTGATCTGTGGAGTGAGTTCAGGGAAAGCATCAGATGGTAATCCTCATGAGATTTATAAGTTATTTCAAACGTTTATAGCCCCTACATTACTAGCACCCTATAAATAAAGAAAGAAAGAAAAATCACGGCACTTTTCCCTCCCAGACAAGAATAGCAAACACTGTGATGTTTCCTAAGGAAGGCAAAGGTTATTGGAACCACAGAATCACATGTCAAAAGCACAGTTAACAGAAGAAGCTAAAATTTTAGCAATTTTATCAGCCACTCATCTGGAAAAAGTTATACCCCTTGTAATACAAGACACATAACTAGGATTATTGAAAGACTGACATGGTATACCAGCTTTATTTAGGCTGTTCTACAATCTTCAACAAATTAACCACCAGTCCCAGAGCCTTATAGTAGCTCTGTTAATAGATTTTAACAAGGCCTTTGACTCCTACACTGGGATTTTTTATCGCATGTCATTCAAAATATGGACTTCCTTGAAGAATGTATAACCTGGTGCCAGTTATTTTATGGCAATCCCATGGCCAATGTAATATTAAATAATACCAGTTCTCCAATATTTGAATTATATAGATGTACCAGGCAACGGTGTCCCTTCTCACCATTCCTATTTGACTTAGCTATAGAAATGCTGAACTACTGTATGAAACACAACTGTCAGAACTGGGATATCATAATTCATGGGGTGCACATACATGTAGATTTGTCATTTGCAGATGACTGTCCTATATGGATAACAGACCCACAGAGATATCTCCCGGAGGTGTTGGAAGTCTTTAACTTGTTTGAAACAATATCAGGGATTAAGGTTAATTGGGGCAAATCACTGCTATTTCCTTTGAAAAGCAGGGGTCTAACAATCCAGAAGAGTGTGATTCAGTGTGGGCTTTAATGGGCTAAAACCCATAAATACTTAGGCATAAACTTAACTAATCAGTTTACTGATATTAGCACCATTAAACTGAATATTCTGTTAGTGGAATGCAAGAAAAGAGTTACTTCATTGGCCATCAAAATATTTATTGTATAGAAATTCCTATTTCAGTTCCAGGGCTTGCCAATCACCCTCTAACACAAAAGCTACAAAAAGTGATACTTTCTAATGTACAGGACAATTCTCACCCCAGACTGGCAAAGAAATGTCTGATGGCTCATAGGAAATATGAGGTGGGCAGGGTATGCCAGACCTACAGAGATATGTCATAGCCTCAGACCTCACACATTTTACTGCAGCCTGGATGAAACCTCACCCCCCCCCCTTTGGATAATAATGGAAATATGTCTACTGTTTGAGCAGTTTAAACCCCACCCCCAAGATGAAGGAGGAAGGTTTGGGACCTGTGGCAACATGAGTCTATCTTGACGGTCAACCTGGTTAAGAAAGGGTTAGTTATGGTGGTTAAATAAATGGATCATACTTGGAGGAAATCGGTGGTTAAATTAGGTAACCAAATGATATTATAGTAAGACAGGCTCCAAGGAAATATAATTTATTTAGAGGATTTTGTAAAATCTGCAACAAACTCTCCTATAACATTGTCTCAGTGCAGGGAACAATACCACAGCATCTCTCTACCATGGTGGCAATATTTGCAGTTATGTTGTCTTGGTAAGTCTGTTCGCCTTGGGGAGGGCCACCCAACAAGCTGGATAATGACCACCTGAGCACACCAGATAATAACCCATACCCTGGTAGTCATATATCAAAGCATCAATGACTATGGTGATTTTATATTTGAGAAAGATAGGATGAAATGGTCCAACCTCCTGGTTATGAGTTAGAGGACCATATTTGAAATTCATCACTGACTATATTTTCCCATGAGACTTTTGCACATGCTCTGTACTTTACTCATTTTAAAAAGTTACATTTATGTCAAATTACTACAAACTCAGTTGGAAAGGTGACGCCATTGGACATGAAATCTTGGGAATGAAATGCCAACTTTTTACATGTGCACTGTGCTTAGCTATTGGTCAAAAGTATAGACCGCAGTGTAATATGGCCTTAGGAAAGAAATTTATGTGCTAACAGACCTTAGTTTCTGGATTTTTATGTATCCCCCAACTACTTTAGTCCTCAATAAGATAGAAAAAACTTATTACAGGGCCTAACAGTGGTCATAGCCTTTATTTTAGACAGTGCAAATATTTGCCTGTGGATCTGTGTCTGAATACACATTGTTACATTAATCAACTCTGTCTATAAATAAAAAAAATAAAAATAATAGATATTATGTGCTAAAAATACAAAGAGATTAACATATGATCAGTTAAGCAGAGGAATCATTCCTTCATTTGTTTTCGTTTTTAACACAACATAATGCATACTCATGTCTAGTTAGACCCAGACAAATAGGATTTCTGACTAATGACCTGAAAAAACTTTTCACATAAGCTGTTACCCAAATTAACATAGTAAAATTACTTGTAATTCCTCTCAAATGTAAAGAAGCATAGACTCCAGCTAACTGATCATTAAAGACCTGAAATGCTCTGTTAGAGTTTTGAAATGCAGCAACATTACACAGATGTATAGTAATAACTATTTATCTATGTATCTGACTTTTGGAGACTTTTTCTTCGTGCATTTTTTCTATGTGTAAAGCCATAACATTAACACCTACCTCAATGGTGTGGCTCAGGTGACTGGGATTGACTTCTGTTAAAAAAACTAGTGACTGGCATTCATGTGCAGTCACCTAAGTTTGAATATTGCAAATTGCATTTAGATATCAAGACTTTATCCAAGAAGATTCCACTTTTCCATAAGATACAGAATCTCATTCTTGATGTGTGTAAGAAGCAGTGGGTGTGGGTGTGGGGTGCACCCCCCCACCCCCACACACACACTAGTGGTATGGGGGTTGGCTTCATACAAAAATGCATTTTAGTGATATTTTTCACAACACTTATGAGGAACAATCACAAAGCACTAGCAATTCATTAGGGGGTCTATAAGGACTACATAATGCTAATCTAACTCACAGCTAATCAACTTCAACCCAGAAAGTCTACATATTACTACCAGAAAAACTGAACCAGAAGTGGCCTTCAGAGAATGGCAACAACTGAAAACATGTTTGAAGACTGAGAAAGCAAAGATGGCGGCATGTTGTCTCTTGTTACATCTCATGTTCAGGTGCATATATTATGGCAGTATGACTGCATACCTACCTACTGTGGCAGCTGTATCAGGATAATAACAATCATCAGAAAATCGTCGTAGGAAGCACGTTTTTCCAACACTGGAGTTTCCAACAAAAACTATTTTAAATAGACGATCTGGTGTGGAGTTTGATACTTCCTCCTACAAGAAGAAATGGGAACAGACTGAGAAGCTTATTACAACATATTCCATTCTTACATTACGTGACTTGTGACAAACTGAAAAAAAGATACATTCTGGCCATAAAAAACTCTTTCCTATCGCTTTCTGGTGTAATATACTAACTCAGAGTACACATTAGTACAAGACGTATTAAGACATCCATTATCTAGCTCACAAATAATATTCTATATGGACAAGTGAAATTGTATTATACTTATCCGTATCCATGTTTCCTTGCTATCTCTCCCAAGAGATCTTAGTTAAGGAATGAATATAAGGCATTCAATGGTGTGACCTGGAGAAAAGGAGCGAATCCTTTTTTTTGCTTAAGTATGTCCATGAAGGTAACTGCAGATGCTGGAAATGGATGAAACTCTGTGAATGGGAAAACCCTGTTGCAAAGACAGCAACTTCTCCAGCATTCACATTTCTCAACTGCTTATGTAGATTATTTGTGGACTGTGACAACCAGGGCCACAGAAAACTATTGTCTTTTGCAGTGTGCTACCTCACACAGCTTAACAGATGTTGCTTAACTGCTTAAGTACAATAAAGCTGAATGCTATAAAGAGATTACAGGCTTTTAGATGACCCCTTAACAGGAAGTAATCAGAAGAAATGTTTGGTTGCACCAGATCTGAGATTTGCATGCAAAGGTTGGATAAATCCACAAACAGATGAAGCTGGAATGTTCAGAGGCATAGGAAAAGAAAGAAAATGGAGACATTAGCATTTATAGTTTTAATTTTGTCCTGTTTGATTAACAGGACAAGATATCCATTTGTATTTAAGGAAGTCAGATCTTCATTGACTACATCAAAGCTTTTGGAATATATCAGAAGCAATTTATACTTTGAAAATGGCTAAATCAGAAAAAAACAGATGGTTATGTAATTTGAGGATTTCCCAATTTCCTAGCATGAGCTGTTCAGGCCCCTTTAAACAAAAGTTATGTACCTACCATAATGATATATATGTGTTGTCTGTTTATATTTTTTCTCAATGCATGGGTTATTGGATCTGAGTTGAAGCCATCTTTGGCCACTTCCAAGCTTTGGATCCAGTGCTCAGGACCCCCCCCCCATTACCCATAATGCATTTTAAGGGATGAACTATCTCAGATTGAGTCTACCATCAAGAAGAAGGAAAGAAAACAATACCAAGTAAACAGCTGGCATAGCTCTCTATCTATCTATCTATCTATCTATCTATCTATCTATCTATCTATCTATCTATCTATCTATCTGTCTATCTATCTATCTGTTTACCTATCTATCAATCTGTCTATCTAGCTAGCTATCTTGTTGGTAGACAATTTCCAGGATTCAAGGCTAGGTCAGCCACAGCACTCCAGGAATAAAACTGATATTTGCTATAAACCACATGGTTCATAGCTTCATAGAAGATTACTAGGCTAACAGCTTAGTTCCCTATTACATGATCGAACCCTAAGGTTTACGAACATCTAAAGGTCAATCTCAAAATGTCGAAATCTGAAAATTGCAAACGGCCATTTCCACACAGGGAAACGAGTCATTTGGCCATTACACAGATTTTGTTCTTTCTCCACTGTAGAGCAATCTCGGAGTTGGTATATTTAGTTGGGGGAGGTGAGGGTCAAAGCCTCCCACTTTATTTCTGTTTATAACTTTTTTTTTTTATTTGGCCAACAGCATTGTTTCCCTGTGTGGAAACGACCATTTTCAGTCTTAAGGGTTCGATAATTTGTGATCGACCTTTAGGTGTTTGATAACCTAAGGTTTCTATCATGCAATACAGACCCAACAGCTAAAGGGCCCTTACAAGCCTAGCTAATATAATCTGATTTTACACAACATATGGTCCTTAGGGGCAAGCAGATGGCATGGATTTATGCCTGTGCATTGAGTAACTTACAGATTGCCCCTGCCCATAAGGGACATAGGAACTACCCCAGGTGTGAACTTGTGATGAGGAAGATGGGTGGATGGGTAGTTAAGAAGGATGAAAACAGACAACACAGATCTATCTTTATAAGTTCATAACTTTCTGATCTGATGTAATATTTTCTGTCTGTTTCTCAGCATATGGGACAGAGTCCCCAGCTACTGTAACAGTTGGGTGGTGCTATGGAAACATATTCCAGAACACAGATGAACCAAAGGAAGCTCAAGATCTGGATTGTATGTCCAACATTTAATGTGAAATAAAAGTATGTAACTTGGACCTGGAAGCTGCAGAACCTATGTCATTCAATGGCACTCTAGAAAAGAAGGTTGTAGATGAAGATTAGACCTGGTACATTGTAGTTTTGGAATTGTATGCAGCGACAGACCTCTTTCTTTGTAGACATAAAACATGTACTCAGACAGCCAACATTAGAGATTGACTTTGTATGCTCCTTTTCTCAACTTATCAGGGGGGAGAAGGAAATAAATAACTGATCAGATTTTCTGAAGGGTTTCAACCGATGTAAGTAAAAACATAACTGTTGGTGAACGTCTAGCTAGTGAAACATATAATCTGATATTGTTAATTCTCGTTCATTCCTTACGCATGGGTATCGGTTCCAACCTCAGAACCGAGCCGGCCATCTTCCAAGCTCGTGTCAGCTACAAACTCTCGAGCTAAACTCTTACCCAGAATTCTCCTATCCCTGTTACCTTAGATTTTGTTTGCCGCATCGCCATTCGGTCGTGTAAAGCTACTTCTCTTGAGCTAAGTATAGATATTTGTTGTCAGACTAGTCTAATATAACTTTTTCTGTCAGAAAAGTTTCTAATTTGTTGTCTCTTACCTTATTGCATTTAGCGACTATATTTCCTTGAGTTTCCTTCTCTTTACTTTGCACTTTTTACCGCAAGGTATTTTCCCCCTTACCATCATTGGTAAGCCCTTCCTTTCTTCTTTACCTTTGGGTATTCTTTTGTACCATTACTGGTACCCTTTCTCCTTTTCTATCATGGCAGATAAAAAAGATAGTCCAGGATTTAAAAGGTGTTCAGATTGTGGACACAAATTACCTACATCAGATGCACACTCTCTGTGTGTCTATTGCTTGGGTGTGTCTCACTTATCTGTTGAACCGCCCTGTGGTATTTGTAAGAACTTTTCCAACAGAACTTTGATTGAGAGGAAAAATAAATTGTTACTGAAGGGACTTCTTAAATCTCCCTTTTCAGAGGCTATTTCTGGATCGGAGGCTTCAACCCCTCCTAAGAAAAAATTGGATGATCCTACAAAAGCCAAGTCTCTGCCTTCGTCCCCGGCTGGGGACTCCCATCAACCAAGACCTAAGAAGGCTAAGATTTCTGCTTTGGAGCTCACTCTGTTGGCCCCAGTGCTTTCGGTGCCTAGACCTTTGGCACCAAGGCCTTCGGTGCCATCAGTGATTTTGGTTCTGTCTACTGTACCCTTTACTGTATCGATACCGAGGGGCTCCTCAGTTCAGACTACTACTACTACATCGGCACTGACTGTTCAGTCGGTGCAGACCTTGACCACATCAGCTCTGACATCTTACCCGGAACCGATGCCTCAGTTATTGACACCAGTTTTGTCGGTTCCAGCTTCAGTACCGGCAACCACTTCAGCACCAATCTTTTTGTCAGTGCAGACCATGACCTCGGCACCAATGATTTTCTTGGTGCAGACACCCATAGTCCAGTCTCTCTCAACATGGTTTTTCTCAGTGCGGACTAGTGAGGTGGGCATCAAGCTTCTCTCTTCTGTGGACAGACCTGTTTCTCCCTCAGCTGTGTCTGTGAGGTCCACTAGAAGCCTTTCAGAACACGACATGTTGCGTCTTGTGGATCAAGTGCTTCTGGCCAGAGGTATCCCATCACCCAGGACCTATCCTTCCTTGGGAGGTGATCTCCCATCGCCAAAGACCCCTTATTATTCTCCTCATTCATTGCCTTTGAAGCCCCTTGATATAGCACAGTCTTCCCCCTTTACGGTTCCCTTTATGGACCTCACTAAGGAATCGCAGTTGCCTTCATGGCAGGAGAGTTTTGCTACGACCCAGGATGATAGTTGTGACATGCGTAATTTGATGTTTCACAGCCATCCAGGGACTCCGGGTTGGCAGGCTGAGCCACTTAGGGGAGAGGTGACCCCTGTCCTGGAAACTCACCCCTCTTCAGGTGGACCAGCCTTCCAACTGCTGGAGAAGGCTCTGGCATCTGCTGGTGATACTGTGCTGTCTATCTCCCCACCCTCCTCTGGACCGCTATGTTCACAAGTCGCACCTAGCGGACACTGGGCACAAGGGCCTCAGGATGTATTCCCACAGGAAACCCCCTTTCCATTGTCTTCCCCAGCTTCCCCCTCTGAGGAAGTTCACCAGAAAAGTTTGTGCAAGAGGAAGCACATGGACTCCACAGAGGAGTCCCTCACTGAAGACACAGACTTTGATGATGGGGAAGGATCCCCTTGGTCACCCTCTGAGGTATCCTTTGGTGACATCCTCAAAATCCTTAAACAGAGAGGTGACTGGCAGCCCTCTAATTCAACCCCTGAGGAGTCTGTGTTCCTGCAGGCTTTTTGCACCCAGCCCCCTACCTCCTGGGTTACTCCACCTGCTGATGAACTGGTCTGGCTCATCATGCAGCATGGGTGGAAGTCTCCTGACACTGTCGAGGCTATTCCCCGGAGACCAGATAAGATTTTGTACCCTCCTGCTACAGATCCCCATTGGTCCAAAGGTCTTCCTGTGGATGGTCTGGTGGTGGCGGCTGCAACCAAAAAGGATCTGGCAGAAGAAGAAAGCCAGACTGTCCATCCGCCCAACAAAGAGTCCCGGGCCCTGGACAGGATAGGGAAGCGCACCTTTGCATCAGTGACCTTTGCTATCAGGTCCCTGAATTATATGGCAAACTTTACCAGGCTTCAAAGGGATCTAATTTCCGAGCTCTCTGAAACCTTGGCTGGTGCAGTGTCTGATGAGGTCCGTGACAAAGTGTCCTCTCAGCTGGCCACCATTGAGTCGATATCTAACTCCTCCATGCAACTGATATCTCATGCATCAGGAGCAGCTAGAGTGGTGGGTTCAGCTGTGGTCTTGAGACGACAAGCCTGGATGCGCTTGTGCAATTTCGCAGAACCCTTTAAGGCTTCCTTTCTTAATTAATGCTCCCATTGAAGCCTCTTCGTTGTTTGGACCCAAAGTTAAATGCACACTCGCCAGATGTGAACAGGACAGTAAGACCCTTTCTGCTGTAGGTGTCCATTATTCTTCCCCTCAATGTGCTTTCTCCCAAAACCAAAAGAGTGGGAAGATATGGTTCAAAAAGTCTCAGGGACCTTTCCATGACACACAGGCCGAGTTCTCCCCTAGAGGCAGAGGGGGAAACTCACAGGGAAGAAGCCCCTTTTGGGGCAGAGGGGGTCCATGTAACCAGGGTTTCAGGGACTCTTTTCCTGGCCAATCGTACCAGCGCTCCTGAAGAGTGGCCCAATTCCTTTCCTCTGGAGGTGGTTGGGGGTCATTTCTCCTTGTACCCTTCTGTCTGGCTAACCATCACCATCGATTCTTGGGTACAAAAGATTATAACCAGAGGTTATCATATCCCTTTCGATCTTTGTCCTGTCCCTTCAAAAAACCTACCCGACGTTTCACCCAGTCAAAGGGAAGAAGCAGCACTAGAGATAGCAAAGCTGCTAAGAAAAAGAGTCATCCAAATAGTCCCTCCAGACCAGATAGGATCCGGATTCTACTCAAGACCACTTTTGGTGCCAAAGAAAACCAGGGACTGGAGACCAATTTTGAAAATCAGTGTATTGAACAAGTTTGTAAGAGTACAAAAATTTCAGATGGTCACAATACAGTCTATCCTCCCGCTTTCGGAAAAAGACGATTGGATGCGCTCGATAGATCTTCAAGATGCATACTACCACATAAAAGTGGACAGGCCATCAAGAAGATTTCTGCGCTTCCATGCAGGAGCCAGTCACTACCAGTTCAGAGTACTGCCCTTCAGACTCTCTTCAGCCCCCAGAGTGCTCACAAAGTGCATGGCAGTCATCACAGATCACTTGCGACTACAAGGATTCCAGGTGTTTCCATGCCTAGATGACTGACTCATCTCCGCCCCCACCAGACATCTATTGGAAGAAGCCTTGGCATGCTCTCTCCTCACTGCACAAAGGCTAGGCATAACCATAAACTGGCAAAAATCCAATCTCACCCCATCTCAGTCCACAGAATTCATAGGGGTCATCTTGGATACAAAGAATTGCAGAGCATCCATTCCAGAGCACAGAATTCTAAGGATAAAGCAACAACTGATCCCAATCCTTTCAAGGGAAAAATCCACAGCTCACTCTGTCCTACAGATGTTGGGTTCCATGGCAGCCTCCAACACATTGTCCCCCTGGCCAGGTTTCACATGAGGCATCTACAATGGCTACTGCTCACTCAATGGTATCCTTTCCAATATCCTCTTTCAGCCAAGATTCAAGTAATTCACAGATGCAAACAGGATTTAAATTGGTGGATGACCCACAACCCATCATAATGGTCTCGTCCCTTCTCCTCTTAGCAGCCCAAGGCTACAGTGACCACCGATGCCTCCCTGATTGGGTGGGGGGGGTATGTCAGGGACAGACAGTCCAAGGCACTTGGTCCAAATTGGAGGCCCAACTGCATATAAATGTTCTAGAACTGAGGGCAGTGCTTCTGGTGTTGCAAGCATTCCATCCCCTGCTGCCATCTGGGACAATTGTGATACAATCAGACAACATGGCCATGGTCTTGGACATCAACAAACAGGGTGGAACCAAATCTTACCCTCTTTGTTGAAAGGCCATGAGGATATGGCAATGGGCACTGGCTACCAACCGTTTTCCTCTAGCAACGCACATTCCCAGGAGTTCCAACGTGCTAGCAGACAGACTCAGCAGGTGCATTCTACAACCTCATGAATGGTCCCTGAATCCCTTGATAGCGGCAGAGATCTTCCTCCGCTGGGGCCGTCTTTGCTGCAACCTCTTTGCATCCTCGACCAACTACAACTGCAGCAACTACTTCGCCCTGATTCCCACTCCGGGACAGTCACCCAGGGATGCTCCAGTCCACAATTGTCCCTCGGGTCTTCTTTATGCATTCCTACCTCTCCCCCTCATTCCCCAGTTTCTGAAGAAAGCCCGTCAGTTGAAGAGTAAGGTGATCCTCATAGCACCATATTGGCCTCGTCAGATTTGATTCCCCTTCCTTTGGCCTCACCTGCTAGATCAACCATGGATTCTCCATCCAACCCAGGGGTTGATCTCACATCCACAGAACCTGATTCATCCCAGCTTGGACAGCCTGAAGCTCACAGCTTGGCTCCTCCAATTCCCTTGAATGCTAAGCAGAATGATCTTTCTTTACCAGTACGGGACATTCTTATTGCATCTCATAAGTCTTCCACTAGAATTACTTATCTAAGCAAGTGGAAAAGATTTACCTGTTGGCTTAAAGAAAAACAAGTAGATCCCTTCTCAGCACCGGTGTCGATAATACTAGAGTATCTGGCCAAACTATTTCAATCGGGTCTATTGGCCTCTACCATTAGAGTTCATTTGGCTGCAATATCTAATTTCCATGAGGGTGTCCAAGACTCCTCTCTTATGTCACACAAATTAAGCAATGAATATAAGGCATTCAATGGTGTGGCCTGGAGAAAAGGAGCAAATCCTTTTTTAGAACCTATTCCATGAAGGTAACTGCAGATGCTGTCAATGGTTGAAGCTCTGACAATGCCACCTTTTGAGACAGCAACTTCTCTTGCAACCTCAAATATTTGTCATGGAAAACCTTGTTTTGGTCATCATTACACTTAACAGATGTATCTCTGAGCTTCAAGCCTTATGCATCAAGAGTCCATAGATGATTTTCATAGAGATAGAGTGTCTTTGAGAACTAATCTTTGCATGCAAGGTTTAAATCCAAAACAGATCTCTGAAATGTCAGAGGGCATAGGAAAAAGAAAGAAATGGAGACATTAATCAAACCATTGAATTGCCAGTTTTCTTCCCCAATCATTCAAACAAAGAGATCTTCATTGCCTACATACCTTTTAGAATATTCAGAGGAATTTGCTTCTACTTGAACAGGACTAAGGCCTCTCGTAAATCAGACCAGTTATGTTTTGAGGATTTCCCAATTTCCTAGGATGTGCTGTTGCTAAGGTCACATTGGCTAGATGGTTGTCTACTACCAGAAAGGCTCATTCGACAAGGTTGTTGGCAACTTCTGCTGCCTTCCATGCTCAGGAGCTTCATTACCCATAATGCATTTTAAAGAATGAACTATCTCAGATTGAGTCTACCCTCAAGAAGAAGAAGGAAAAAGAATACCAAGTAAGCAGCTGGCATAGCTCTCTATCTATCTATCTATCTATCTATCTATCCTCTATCTATCTATCTATCTATATCTATCTATCTATCTATCTATCTATCTATCTGTCTATCTGTCCTCTATCCATGTCTATATCTATCTATCTATCTATCTATCTATCTATCTATCTATCTATCTATCTATCTATCTATCTATCCATATATCCTATCATATCTATCTATCTCTCTCTATCTATCTATCTCTATCTGTCTATCTAGCTTGAGCTATCTTGTTGTATACCTTCATCAATCATTACAAATTAGGTCAGCCACAGCACTCCAGGAATAAAATGATATTTGCTATAAACCACATGGTTCATAGGTTCATAGAAGATTACTAGGCTAACAGCTTGGTTCCCTATTACATGATCGAACCCTTAGGTTATCGAACATCTAAAGATCAATCTCAAAATGTCGAAGTTTGAAAATTGCAAACACAGATTTTGAGAGCAATCTCAGAGTTGATATATTTAGTTGGGGGAGAGGAGGGTTTCTTACCATTTGTGATCGACCTTTAGGTGTTTGATAACCTAAGGTTTCTATCATGTAATACAGACCCAACAGCTTAAGGGCCCTTACAAGCCTAGCTAGTATAATCTGATTTTACCCAACATATGGTCCTTAGGGGCAAGCAGATGACATGGATTTATGCCTGTGCATTGAGTATCTTACAGATTGCCCCTGCCCATAAGGGACATAGGCACTACCCCAGTTGTGAGTTTGTGATGAGGAAGATGGGCGGATGGGTAGTTAAGAAGGATGAAAACAGACAACACAAATCTATCTTTCTAAGTTCATAACTTTCTGATCTGATGTAATATTTTCTGTCTGTTTCTGAACATAAGGGAGAGAGTCCCCAGCTACTGTAACAGTTGGGTGGTTCTATGAAACATATTCCAAAACACAGGTGAACCAAAGAAAGCTGAAGATCTGGATTGTATGTCCAACTTTTAATGTGTCATTCAATGGCACTCTAGAAAAGAAGGTTGTAGATGAAGCTACTGACCTGGTACAATGTAGTTTTGGAATTGTATGCAGAGACAGACCTCTTTCTTTGTAGACATATTGACTTTGTATACTCCTTTTCTCAAATTATCAGGGGAGAGAAGGAAATAAATAACTGATCAGATTTTCTGAAGGGTTTCAACCGATGTAAGTAAAAATATAACTGCTGGTGAACAGCTAGCTAGTGAAACATATATTCACCCTTGTTCAAAAAATTTGGGAAGACACTGGAAGATTTATGGATTGGTTAGAAGATTCAGAAGCCACCTTTGGAAGAAAGGAAGGGTTGATTTTCAGGCATATTCTTTCTTCATGGAAGACCAAATAAAGAGATTTATAAGATAAAGCATGAAGCTCAAAAATTCTCCTAGTGGAAGTAATGGCCACCAAGAATAAAGTTTCAACTTTAGCAGCAGGCTCAAAATGAGGAACAGTTAATGCTTGCAACAAAATTGTCATATCCCATGGAGGAACTGTATCTGTGAGTGTGGGACGTAATAGGAAAGTTCCTCTGAGGAAGGCTTTAAAAAGCCTAAGAGATGGTATGAGCATGTAATTTCCCCCAATGTAATAAGAGGATATGTCTGCTAACTGTATCTTGATGGTGGGATAGCTTGCTCTATTTTGAAAAAGATGAGCAAGAAAATATAAACTTGCTGAAAGAGAGCCAAAGAAAGAATAAAGATTGTTTAAAATTGTCCAGATTAAAAAAAAAAGTTTCTATTTGCTTTTGTAAACCTTACATGTTGAAGGTTTCTGGGAAAAGTAAGAATATGTACCACTGAGGGTGAGAACCTGGACTGGTTGGAATTGAAAAACCATGCTGTCAACTTGAGAGAATGAATCTATAGGTGAGGTGACCCCAACTGGTGAGAGAGAGAAGATCTGGGTCCACATTCAACACCTAAGGAAGGTGTAGTAGATGAGGTCAAAGGAAAGGAAACTACACTTGTTGGGGCCAGTAAGAGGCTTTGAGGATAACTCTGATGACCTTTGCCAGTGGTTTCTGTAAGAACTTTTGCATCAAAGGAATTGAAGGAAAGGTATAAAGGAGTTGGGGGGGGGGGGGCAGTTGTGAGTGAAAGCATCCCTTGGGGACTTCTCCTGGGGGATTAGAACAATGAACTTGCTGCACTGTTGTGGGGAGAGGAAGATATCACAGCAAGGTTGATCCAATTTCTAAAAATCACTCTGTGACTACTGGATTGAGGGATCACTCAAGAGGGAGTAGGATAGATCTGCTCAACTGGTCTATTAGACAACAGACTTCTCCAGAATGTGTGTTGCCATTAAAAAGCTGTGAGAAAATATCACCCATTGCCACACTCTCACGGCCTATGGACATAATAGGTAAAATCTAGTTCCTCCCTGTCTGTTGATGCACCATACAACTGCCATGCTCTCCATCTGGATAGATATCACATCCAAGGGGACAGAGTCCTGAGATGCCTACAATACTAGGAGGACTGTTCTCATATCCCATACATTAATGTGTAGACTAGCCTCTGAATGGCACCATGTACTTGGGACTGTCTTCCCCAGGCAGTGCTCCCCAAGTGGGAAGTATCCATGGTTACCATGGCTTTGGGAGAGGGCAGAATGAAAGGACATCCTATAGATACATGAGGAGATTCCAGCCACTACTATATGTGAAACCTGCAAATCTTTGTTAGAGATACTTGAAAAGACATGGTCTGTTTCCTGACTGACCATTGAGCCACCAGAGTCCACTGAAGAACCTGCATATAGTATTTGCCTGAGGGAACTGTGTGATGGAAGCTGCCATAGAACATAGGAGACAAAGAATTATCTTTTTTGGTGGCTTCTGATGGGATAAAACAGCTAGACCCCTTTCGATGAAGTGATGTGATCTTTGTCCGGGAGAGTTTTGCTATCTGTAGATTTGTGTCCAACAGTGCCTTGATGAATTCTAAGGACTGACCTGGTTTAAGCTTGGATTTCATTAGATTCACTGTAATTCCCAAGACTATATACAGAAAAAGCAAGGAGTTTCTGGTCTACATGAGTAGATCCTTTGTAGGGGTGATTATGAGACAGTCACCAAATGAGGAAACACCCAAAACCCCTTTAGTCAGAGATGAGCTGCTATTACTGCCATATGTCTGTCCATCTTTATGTGGTAGTATGCATCTGTCCATCTTTATGTGGTAGCATGCATCTGTCCATCTTAATGTGGTAGTACGCATCATGAAGATCTATCAAGCACATGCATTCATTCTTTCTCAGAAGAGGAAGAAAGGATAGACTGTACTGTGACTATCCAGAATTTTGTTTGCTTCACAAATTTGCTCAAGTGACTTAGGTCCACAAGTGGACTTAGATTTACATTTTTCTTTTTTTGAGTAAATTTTGGAATCTCTCTGGTCATCAGGATAATTTTGGATAACTCAATTGTTTAGAAGCTTCTTTATTTCTGAAGTGGCTGCTTCCCTTTTTTGTGGGTGTAACATTGGGAATTCTTTTTGTGGCTAGAGGGGAAGTGTGGAATGAAATGACATAGTCTCTGGTAATAATCCTCAGCATGCATTTGTCTTGAGTGATGGCTGTCCAGGTTTTTGGGTGCAGGGAAAAGCACCCACAACTGCCTCCAGAAGAGAACAGTCGGGAAACCATTCAGGAGCACTGGGAAGACATGTCAGAAAAATGGTCGTCTATAGCCTTGATTCTGCAGACCATCTCTGCCTCTGGGGTGACATTCATTGAAAGAGTACCCCCACACTCAACAGCACAGGGGGTTCTTTCTCTGGAAGTGTCAGGTGAATACCCTCAGTATTTGCAAAGCCAAATTCTCTTACCTCCCTTTTCATTCCTGGAGAAGGTACTCTCAGGGGAGAGGGGATTTGATCCCTTCTGCAGATATGGATTTACCTTCTTTTTCATCTCTAGAAATTGTACCTTTTAAGACCAAAAGTGTTGAGCCATCACAAAGGTTGTTGATGAAGAACATCTTGAATTGTACAAATAAAATCACATAGTTGCATCCAAGCATGTCTCCTGATGGATATGCCTTTAGTGGCTGCTCTAGATGAATCCTCCATGGCATTAGAGATAAGGCACACAGAAATATTAGATAAAGACTGGAGAGTAGCCAACTGTGAATCAATGGACTTCCTCTGATTTGTAGACAAAGTTCCTGGAAGAGATTTGGAGATATCCATAGTCAAATCACTCTGGAAATGTGTGGCATGTGCCAAACAGCTCAAAGCTCCCCCCAAAATGTAGATGAGGCATAAACATGCTTTCCAAATCTGTCCAGTGCATGAAACTCCCCATTTGGTGGTGGACACAGGAACTATCCTCCTCTTGTTCTTCCTTGGTGGCCACCATCACCACCAAAAAATCTACAGACAGACCCTTGCACCAATGCAGACAGTCTTTATGAGCAAAAAGGAACTTGCCAGGTTTCTTGGGAATAGGGTCAGCTGTGTCCAGATTCCTCCATGCCTGCTTAGGGATAAGATCAACTGTCTCATCAGCAGGAAGAACTACTCAAGAGCTAGATGGGCAGAGCTAAAAGCCTCAAGGAAGACTGACTCTTCTGGAAAAAGCATCTTGGAAAACCATCCCCCTTTCTGTCTAAGACGTTTCAGGATTTCTCCGAATGAGACAAATCAGTTCTGATGCAACAGATTTCTCAGAGGAATCCAAGTGCCTCCCTTTGCACTTGCATTTGCTGTATACCTTTTCTGGGGGATGCTCAAGACAGGACTCGAAAACTGACATGGTCTTTTCTATCAGAGTCAGTTCAAGGCTCCTGGTCACTGGCTGTCCCAACTGGGCAAGAAGACTAGACTCTGGACTCTGGGGAATCTGTAGGGGGAAGGATGCATGCAATTTTGAAATCATAGTATTCTCTATGGGTTGAGAGACTCTGTCAAACCCTTACATGCTGAGTTCAACGCAGATCTAGTGAGCTTTGCCCCAGGAGCCAAAACCTCTGAAACATGCTCAATCCATGATGCCGTGTAACTGGGATCAGAGGCTGATTCCAGAATTGAACTGTTGAGATCCAAAGTTTCTAACAGGGAGGAATGGATTCAAAGATCTCTGATCCACTCCCTCCCTCTCAGAGTGAACACCAACCATTTGGCTACGAGATTTGGATTGGGCTAATGCAGTTGGAGCCAACCTCATCAAAAACTCAGAGTTGAAGGACAGAACAGTCATGGTTCTGATGTAGACCTGTCCTGGGTGAAAGTCAGATTCAAAGACTCCAATCTGACCTCATGGAGCCATAAGAGAATGAGGGGAAGAAACCATTCCTTTGGATCAGATGATGGTTGGAACCAGGTGGACACCCAATTAGATCTGGCTCAGTGTGACTCCTGGTCGACCTGGCTGGTCTAATGGACAAAGTAGAGGAAGGTGGTCTGGAGTGGTGATATGGTTTGTTTTGGAGAATTGGAGAAAAGAGCCTGGGTGAATCTGGCTCTGGAGAAAACCTAGGTAGAGTGTGGGACTCTAATTTAATTCCGAGAACATCATTGGCTCTGTGAGTTTTGTTGTTTTAGGAGCCAGAGCAGAATAAAGTGTCCGATTCAGGGACCACTTTCTGCAGGTTTTATATTTATCAACACTGTTCTAGTCCACTGCATGAGACTTCCTGTTTTCTGGTAGACACAGGAACTTTCTTCCTCTAGTTCTTACTTGGTGGCCAATGGATTCAAAGAACTCTGATCCAATCCTTCCCTCTCAGAGTCAACAACAACCATTCGACTCTGTGATTTTGATTGGGCCCACTGATGAGATAGCTGATCTTATCCCTAAGAGGGCATGGAAGGATCTGGACACAGCTGAACCTATTCCCAAGAAACTTGACAAGTTTATTTTTGCTCATAAAGACTGTCCTTATCATTATCTCTATGTTTGTCCTTTGGATTTTCTTTAGCTTTGTCTGCTGACTTCTTGGTAGAAAATGGAGAGGAAAAAGCAGCAGATTTCCCTCACACAGAAGGAGGGTTCTTCCCTGCAGAAGTTGGAAGTATCCCCTTCAAAATAAGTTTATTTTTTCTTACTGTAATGACCTATTGACCAAATACTTCACAGATGGAGAAGGAGATGTCAGTGTGATGGGCCCAAACATAATACACACTTATCATGCACATTGTTAGAACATGCTACACACCTTTTAAAACTGGAAGTTTTTTTTCTGAAATCCTAGAGAGAAAAGTTGAAGTAACACAGCAAGGAGATTTTTTTGAAAGATAAGATGACCAGAAATAGGTTTTAGGAGAAATCACATGCAAAGGGCAAGGCGAGAAGAAAATAACTGTAAACAAAAAAATATATATATATATATATATACATATATATATATATATATATATATATATATATATATATTAGATATAGATAGATATATCTAGATAGATATACATAGATAGATAGATATAGATATACAGTGGATATAAAAAGTATACACACCCCTGTTAAAATGCCAGGTTTTTGTGATATACCACAATAAATCATTTCAAAACTTTTCCCACCTTTAATGTGATCTATAACCTGTACAGTTCAATTGAAATACAGACAAACCTGTTAGGGGAAAAAATATAAAAGATAAAAAATGTACAATAAGCTGGTTGCATAAGTGTGCACACCCTTAAACTAATACTTTGTTGAAGCACCTTTCGATTTAGTTACAGCATTCAGTCTTCTTTGATAGGAGTCTATCAGCATGGCACATCTTGACTTGGCAATATTTTCCCACTCTTCCTTGCAAAAGCCCTCCAAATCTGTCAGATTGTGAGGGAATCTCTTATGCACAGCCCATTTCAGGTCACTCCACAGATTTTCTATTGGATTTAGGTTTGGGGTCTGGCTGGGCTATTCCAAAACTTCGCTTTTCTTCTGGTGAAGCCATTATTTTTTTGATTTGGATGTCTGCCTGGGGTCACTGTCATGTTGAAAGCTGAAATTTCTCTTCATCTTTAGCTTTCTAGCCGATGCCTGAAGGTTTTGGGCCAAAAGTGACTGGTATTTGGAACTGTTCATAATTCCCTCCACTTTGACTAAAGCCCCAGTTACAGCTGAAGAAAAGCATCCCCAAAGCATTATACTGCCACCATCATGCCTCACCATGGGGATGATGTTCTTTTGGTGATGCGAAGTGTTGTTTTTGCACCAAACGTACCTTTTGGAATTGTGGCCAAAAAGTTGAGCCTTGGTCTCATCGTACCATAACACATCTTCCCATATGCTTTTGGAAGATGTGATGTATTGTTTTGCAAATTTTTGCTGGGCCTGGGTATTTTTCTGTGTAAGAAAAGGCTTCTGTCTTGCAAACCTACCCCATAGTCCGGACATATGGAAAATACGGGAGACTAGTACACAACCAGTACTTGCCAGAAATTCCTGCAGCTCCTTCAGTGTTGCTGTAGATCTCTTGGCAGCCTCCCTGACCAGTTTTCATCGTCTTTTCATATATGTTTGAGGGAAGTTCAGTTCTTTGCAATGTCACTGTTGTTCCATATTTTCTCCACTTTTTGATGACTGTCTTCACTGTGTTCCATGGCATACCCAATGCTGTGGAAATTTTTTTGTACCCTTCTCATGAGTGATACCTTTCAACAATAAGATCCCTTTGATGCCTTGTAAGCTCTCTGCAAACCGTGGCTTTTGCTGTAGCAGGCAACTGAGTAAATGTCAGCAAAATCCTACTAGGACAGCTGAACTTTATTTGGGATTAATCAGAGTCTTTTTAATTGATGGCAGGTGTATACCCAAGAAGACTGAATGTTGTAATTAAATCAAAAGGTGCTTCAACAAAGTATTAATTCAAGGGTGTGTAAACTTATACAATCTGCTTATTGTACTTTTTTTATTCTTTCATATTTTTCCCCTAACAGATATGTTTGTTTTTCAATTGAATTGTACAGATTATAGGTCACATTAAAGGTGGCAAACGTTTTGAAATTATTTATTGCGGTCTCATTTTTTTATATCACAAAAACCTGGCATTTTAACAGGGGTGTGTACACTTTTTATATCCGCTGTAGATATAGATTAGATAAGATATATCGATATCTAATCTGTATATATATATATATATATATATATAGAGAGAGAGAGAGAGAGAATAGGTATAACACAGATAAATAAGTGAGAGATAAATAAATTAATTTATGTACTTAACACAAAAAAATTACTTAAGTACCTACAGATCCATCCTTCACTTGTAGTAGCAAACATGATCTGGGGTAGCTCATTACTTACAAAAGGATTATGGGTAAGGGAAGGGGTGTGAGCACTGGAACCAAAGTCATAAATTACTCAGATTCAAAGACCCATAAGTTAAGGAATGGATGGGTCTTTGAAGATCAATACATTAAGGATTGGATGTGAAAGACAACAACGGGTTAGTCACATTCTACTAGGAACTGTACAGCAAATGAGATAACTTAACTTTTGCATTGCTCAGACAGTATTGCATGAGGTGATGTGTATGTAAAAATGATGTGTGTATATTTCACTAAACAGTATGGGGTGGGAGTTACATGCATAATGTATGTTGTGAATTGGACTACAGCTGTATTGGAGTATATAATAACTTTACCAGTGTGTTGGGAACTGAACAATAAAGACTGGGTGAGCAGCATGTCAGAGCTTACAGTGTATTGGAGACTGACAAGAAGTATGGAAAGGAGTTATTCAGTGCTTATTGCATGCCAAGGAATAAACACCAAGCAATGAGGCAGGACAAGGCATGTGGGTACTTATAAAACTGCTATATGAATTAGGGCAGTGCTGCTACAAAGAGACTGGCATGTAGGCTGTGGGCATATACACGTGTCTGTCCCAATTTGCATCTCAACTAATGCATCTGATTGCGATGCAAAGTGGTGGATTCTGCAGTCTTTCCAGGGTAATCTTGCACTGTATGCCTTTATGGTGACATATATTTTTAGTTGGTTTACTGTGAAATGGCAAAGTCCCACATGCAGTATGATATAATTTTTCATGAAGCCTCACAGCTCATGAACAAATCACTATTATATGTACAACATATATTACCATTCTTCACGAAGCCTCAGGGATCATTTGTATAAGTACTTTATCTATGAACGTTCATAAAAATTTGCAAAACATATTTGAAAGAATAATAGTTCACTGTCTTTTCACTAACATGATTACTGGCTTGAATAAAAAGCTGCAAGAATGATATGAAATATAAAGGGTAAATTTAGAAAAAGTATAAAATGCTGAAAAATAAGAAGTAGTACGTGTGCTGGAATAGCTTAATTAGATATTGGCATCCATGTGAAGGAGTATGTTATTGAGAAACAAAGTCTGTAAAAATAACTGTGCAGATGGCAGCTGGAAGGACATCAGCGAAGTAAAGAGATGTAACATCAAGCAAGATAAAGTTGGAACATCAAGTTTCAGATAGTGCTGGAACACCACGTTTCAGATAATGCAAGACTGAGTTTCCATGGATCATCAAACTACAAAGAACCAAGGACAAGGGAACAAAGGAAAACTGTTATACAAAGAAAAAACTGTTATACATCAGATTCTGAGAAAAAAATATTAGATTTTTGGTATAAATATGAGTGTGTATAAACAAGCTTTGGGAATTTGCCATAGACAGCTGACAGCATCTGTGTTGCATGCTTGTAGAGCCAAAAGGAAAATGTAATTTTAAAGATGCATATTAACTGAAACAGTTGTCTGTGTATTTATTGTACTTATTACAATACAGTAATAAGACTAGTTGGCCATAATAAATAGATATGTATGCATGTAAATACAAGTAACAGCAAGAAACTAAAAGAAGACGTCATGTAAGTTTTCAGTATTTATAGATTAGAAAGAATCGCTCAATTTTCGGTAATGGTCATAACAATATCAGTCACATGGGAGCTAGGAATTCCTGTATAAAATGATTTTATGTAAAACATCTATACATGTATTTAACAGTTTCATGACATTACCTCAACATGGTACAACATTGCACTACAAATGATCAGACACAAATGGCCAATCTTGAACAGTTGGAAAAAGAAAAAAAAACTTTATTTTTTAAGGGGAGCAAGCAATTCCTTGCATACCTTAATATATGCTGACTCTGAGACTGCACTACAGTGGGGTAAGGGCACATTTCCCAATCCCCACTGTTCTGCAATCTTAATCGGGAAAACTAAAAAAATTAATCAGCTGATTTGCAATGAGCTCAACTGGCTTTTCTCTTTGAAATAATAGCTAACAGAACAAAATAATCCAGCAAAACTAACCCCCATAAAGAGCAGATCTTTTTTTTTTTGAACTTTTCATGATCAACCACTTGGGTTCAGTCATTTGTAGTTCAAGATTGTGACATGGCAATGAACTGTCATACACCCACATTTAATGTACAACATCAGACAAGCCTAAGAAGAAAAATGGATTAGTGATGGAGAATTTAAAGAAATGGGAACTGAAGTTATGGATTATCTGCCAAGTGAAGGATTTAGTGTAGAAATTTTAACTGTGGTAATGTCACAGCATGATGGAACAATAAGTACTTAAATTAAGGAGAAGCCATGTGGAACAGTAGGCATCGATTAGTTGCCACAAGAAGGTACTCTGGAGCCTTCAGTAGGAAACCAGTACAAAAGGGATGGAGCAGGAAACTGTGGCACCTCTGATGCTGTCATTGTTGTGGAGTGATAGATCTGTGAGTTCCCATATGAAAGATCAATGGATGATGTAGGATGCACATTAAGAGGATATGTCACAGGAAGATGTTCTGGAACTTTCTTTGTAATGCCTACAGGAAATGGAGAAAAAGAATGCGCTCTTAATTTAGAAGGAAAAGATCTAAGGGAAGAGTTGCTCAATTTAATAGAGATAGACATATTAAGAGTGATGAAAGAAATAGATTATAAAAAGTCAATAAGACTCAAAATGTTAGAAGTCCGATAAAACAAATGAACACCGTAATCAAGACTATTAACAGAAATTCATATGATACAACAGACGTAAATGGGATATATTAATATATTACTGAGCAGCTAAACTAGTAACAGACAAAGTCTTACCACAAAAATACAGGGTAAGAAGGGAAACAAAGGAAAGAAATCAAATGCCATAGCCGAAGTAATGAATAAAGAAAAATATAACACAATTAAGAGAAGTGTCTATATTAGAAGAGTATAGAAGAGAGAACATATCAACAACAATACTGAGAAAGATAGACATAATAAAAGCAATGAGCAGTATTAGAACAGACCAGGATCTATCGTACACTACTACAAATAATAAACTGAAGGTATCCGCATATGCATAAGATATGCAAGTAAAGGAAAAGTACAAAATAAGCAATTCGTTGATGACCCCAAAAAGTTTTATAGACAATTGTGAAACAAAGCAAAAGGAATACACACACCACCAAAATAGAAGACATAGATACACTTTGGAGAAATATCTATGAAGACCCTGTGAAACATTGTGACACCCATGCACTGGCCCAGTAATCAAGGAGCCTCAATCCTCACTACTAACACCAGTGAGGGACGTGCACATTGGGAAGATGACAAGTACATACACAGCAAAGTACAATTTCCCTTAAGAGCACACAGAGATCACAGTCAGTCTGGGGCTGGTTTCTCTCCCTCTCTCCAGATCCCCAATAAGACTCCCTACTGGCACAGCTACAGGGTTAAGATTTCAGCCGAGTGGTCAAGCCAAAACCTCCAATACCCCTCTCTGTCCAACCACTGCTTCATGTCCATGCCCAGATAGCTGACACACACACACACACACACACACACACACACACACACACACACACACACACACACACACACACACACACACATACACACTCTTTGAGATTTCATTTATATACAAACACACAGTCACTCATGGGGAAGGCTGGCACAGGTTCACTAGCTATCCCCCCTTCTGCCCAGACTATATGGTAGAAATCACTGCCACCAACCACTCGTACTTATCAGCTACTAAAAGGCCTTTCCCAAAGGGTGACCAATTTTACTGGGTAATGTTACTATTATCCAAATATGTGGCTGAGACTTGAAGGCTATTGGAGTGGCATGTACAGTATCACAAAATACATATGCAAGTACACTAAGAACTTATATATCTCTATACAAAACCAGCCACAATTAAATGGTTTAAATATATTTAATAAAAAATAATAAAAGCACAAGATGATACTCCTTAACTCAACACAGTGACAGTACAGTTCAGAATCACAGTAAATACTTCAAAATAACATTGTCGGACAGTCTCACATAAAAACAGATAACATCTAACTAATCTTGCTATATTCCTATCTATCTCTAAGGGAAACAAAGTTCTAAATAACTTACAGAGCAAGGCAACTGCTGGTGAGAGGATGTTTACAGATCCAAGACAAGATACAAAATGCACCGACTTTCTCTCTGAGATAGTTCTTAAATTAATTATACAGATTACTGCTGAATCGTCTCAGATTACATCATTCTTGTCACCTCTGCCTAAGTTTCCCTGGCTAGCAGGAATTTAAATTTTAACATGTCTGTGTTAAAAATACTTATATCTCAGAAGCTGACAATTCTCTCTTAGAAGCTTGCCTGAAACTGAAAGTCATAAAACAATTACCTTGGAAACCTGTAATTACCTCTCTTTCAAGAAAACAGAAATAAGCTCCTAGCCTAGACATCTTGTCTCTTAGCTGAGATAAACTAATTTTATACCACATTGTAATACTCTCTACTTATCAATTTATTTTCTTAGAGTTTTGCAATTAACTCTGTATGTCCCAATTTTCACTATGAAACTATACATTTGCATTGACATATAGTTTATACACATTTCTGCTCTTTTCCAACAGGGAGCACTGTGGTTACAATATTGAAGCTCAGTACAGAACATATAGTTTTCTTACATTTTTAATGCAAGCATACAAATCATATTACTATTCACAAATGACATAGAATCATTTACAAAATGCTATCTAGCTGGACTGGCAGTGTCACATTTCTATATAAATCACATTAATATTTTCAAGTGACATATAATTATTTACAAAATTCCAGCTAGCTTGGCAGACAGCATCTCAGTTTATCACATTTCTCCCCCCAATGAGAACTCAAGCTGGTTTTACAAGTGACCCTTGGGAAGCATTGCTTGAGAGGATTGAGCCTATCTGGGAATACCTTACCACATTCCCTGTCTTGAGAGCCCATCTGCTTTGGCATTGCTAACCCTACTGTGGTGATACACTGTCATATCATATGCTTGCAACCATAGGCTCAACCTTAATAACTTGGCATTTTTCTTGCTGGCTCACTGTAACCATGTTAGGGGGATTGTGTTCTGTAACTACAGTGAATTTCCTTCCATACAAATAAGGCTGAAGTTTCTGCAGTGCCCACACTATGGATAGATATTCCTTTTCTACAGCTACATAGCATTCTTCCCTGGGTTGGAACCTATGACTGAGATAAACCAATGGGTGCTCTTCTCCCTCTGAAGAAATCTGGCTAAGTACAGCCCCCACCCCATGGTTCAAAGCATCCACCTGCACAACAAACTTTTTGCTGTAATCTGGAATGGCTAACACAGGGTTCCTCCCAAAGCTTTTTTTAAGCTTCTGGAATGCTTTCTCACATGCTGGGGTCCATAATACCTCATCTGGCCTGTTTTTCTTGTCAGGGTTGTAAGGAGAGCAGCTATGGTACTATAACTGGGAATGAACTTTCTGTAGTACTCTGCTGTCCCTAAGAATGCCCTCACCTGCTTATTGGTAACAAGTACAGGCCATGCCTGAATGGTTTCCACTTTGGCCAGTTCTGGCCTGATCTTACCATTCCCCATTCTATGTCCCAGGTAGGAGACCTCTACCATACCCACCTGACATTTGCTGGGCTTAATGATTAATCCTGCCCTCTGTAGTCTGACAGCACCTCCCTGATATGCTGAAGGTGCTCTTGCCAGGAATGGTTGTAGACAGCAGTATCATCTAAGTAAGCAAGGGCAATATCTTCTGCTCCTGCCCCCAATCTCCTGTAACACTGCTTGGATTTATCAAACCTGGGTAGGAGATAGCTGCTGGGACACTGATACCCCTTCCACTGAGGTGTCAGTCCAAGCCTCACTGAGGAGATCAGTCATCACCAGATCTCCCTCAGACTCCTCCTGCAATCCACTGCAAATACTCAAAACAAGGGCATCCCTATCATACTAAGGTCTCATCATGTTAACTTGGTAAAATGTGTGCCCCTGCCTCCTGCCTAGCAGTTTTACCATGTAGTTAACATCACTGACCTTCCTTACCACCTCGCAGGGTCCCTCCCAAGCTGCTTGCAGCTTGCTGTGTCTGACAGGAATGAGAACCATTACCTGCTGCCCTATAGCATAGTCTCTAGCTTGAGCATTCCTGTCATACTAGACCTTTTTTTGCTGTTGGGCTTCTGCCAGGTCCCCTTGGGCTAAGCCCATGAGTTCCCTGAATCCTGTCCTGTGGTTTAGGACATATGCCACAAAAGACCCCTTGTGTGATTTTATACTCCCCCTCCCACTCATCTCAAATTAAATCTAGAGGCCCTTTAACCCTATGCCCATGCAGCAACTCAAAGGGTGAAAAACATGTGGATTCCTGGGGAACCTTTCTGTAAGCAAACAACAGATGGGGCAAATATTTGTCCCACTCTCTCTTAAACTGGTCTGCAAATGCCTGTAGCATGGACTTGAGTGTAGAGTTTAACCTCTCAACAAGATCATTAGTCTGAGGATGGTTGGGGGTGGTCTTTAGGTGCTTCACATCACAGTACTTCCACAGACAAGTCAGAAGTCTGACATGAAATTGACACCTCTGTCAGTATTTCTTTTGGAAATCCTACTCTGCTGACAATTTCTAACAAAGCATTTGCCACCTTTTCCACCTCAGTGGAGGACAAAGCCACTGCATCAGGGTATCTTGTTGCATAATCTACTACCACTAGGATATGCTTTTTCCCTGTCAAACTTGGGGTACTCAGAGGCCCCACAATATCCATAGCTACCCTCTGAAATGGCTCTTCAATCACAGGCAAAGGCATCAAAGGAGTTTCACCTTGTCTCCTGTCTTGCCTACCTTTTGGCACTGCTCACAGATCCTGCAGTATCCTGTTACTTCAATGGAAATACCAGGCCAATAAAAGTTCTGCATAATACATCTCTTTGTATGTTTTATGCCCATATGACCTGCAAAGGGAATATCATGGGCTATGACTAGAAGTGCTAGGCAGTAGGGTCTGGGCACTACCAACTGCTGTATTCTCGCACACTCTAACCCTGAGCACTATCAACTGCTGTATTCTTGCACACTCTAACCCTCCCTCATGGGTCCACTCTCTACACAGTTATCCTTTGTCCCAGTATAGAGATTCCCCATTCCCTTGAGAATCAGGTGCCTCACTAGCTACCTCTTTCAGGCCTTGTAATGTAGGGTTTAAGAGCTGAGCCTGCCTCATCTCTCTCTTTGTAACCCTTCCCAGCTCCCCTAACACAGGAAGTTTGGTATCCTCTGACAGCAGTGCCTCACCGTCAGACTGGGTACTACTACTCACCTCTGGCCTTGCAATCACTCTGTCCAAAGGAACATCAGTACCAACAAGCAGTTGTGGCTCACCTTCAGTCTCACTGCTACAGGGTAGCTCCCTCTCTGAAGTAACCACTTCCCCAGTCCTGGCTGCAAGTGTGTGGTCTGTCTGGGTCTCCCCCAGGCTACCAGACCCACATGCTTGTCTCCAAGCCTGACGGTGTGCAACTGCATGAAGAGATGGTACTGCATTATCAAAATCATTCCCCATCAGGACATCTGCAGGTATATCCTCAAACACACCTACTTGCTGGCTTCATTTTCCTCCCTCCCAGTCAAGATTAACCCTAACCAAAGGTATTTGGAATGTGGTCTCTCCTAAATCCCTGACTAGTGTAGACTGCCCAGGCAAGTAATGCTCCCCTGTGACCATTGCAGGCTTCACAATGGTTATGTTAGAGGCTGCGTCTCTCTTAGCATTGGTCTCTTTGCCATTCAGTAAGATAGGATATAACCTATTGTGGTAGTTTGGTACCCTTGTTGTCTCAAGACAACCTACTGTTGCCGTTTTGTCATTTCCACTCACTGGCTCTCTCATCTTTTGTTCCCCACCTTGCCTCTGTAGACATCTATATGCTACATTGTCCCACTGGTTGCATTCAAAACATTTAACCTTAGGTCCTGGATGTGTACCTGGACTAGTGGCTTCCCCTTCTACTGAAAGATTCTGTTGGCGCAGTCTGGGTTGCCCACCATGGGTTCTCTTAGACCCATCAGCAGCACTGAGTGCCCTTTTTTGTGCAGTGATGCCCTGCTTGCTAGGTATAGATCTCCCTTCTTCTCCAACTCATCTGCAGCAGATCATTGTCTATCAGATAACAAGATTCTCATGTCCTCAGGCAAAGTGCTAAGGGCTTGCTCCCTCACCAAAAGGTCTGCCAGTGCTTCAAAAGTGGTGACCTGACATCCACTCATCCACCTATGAAAATAAGTGCTTAGTTCAGCAACATATTCACACACACATTAATCTGCCTTGCATCTATGCTCACAAAACTTTTTCCTATAAGCTTCAGGTGTTGGCTTAAAAATTTCTAGCAAACAATTCTTTACAACATTATAATTTAAAAAGTCATTATCAGACAGTTTGGATAGAATACTTACAGCTTTATCATGGATTAAGGGAGTCAGGAACTGTACCCAGAGCCCTTGGTCAACATCATACTGTTTACATACCCTCTCAAACATGTGAATGAAACTATCAAAATTATCCCCTTCTGTAAATTGTGGAAGAAATTTACTGACCTTTGTTGCTTCTGGGGTATGATTACTCCCTTCCCCATTACCTCCATGACTCTGGCGAAGAGTCAGCATCTCCTTTTCATGTTGCTTCTGCCTCTCCTTCTCCTCAGCTTCCAGGCATAGCAGTTTCTCATTCTCCACAACCTGCAGACTTCACAGTTTCTCATTTTCCTCAGTCTCTAGACACCTCATTCTCTCTGCTGCTTCTATTTCCAAGCACTTGGCCTCCAACTCAAGTCTCTATAGCTCCAGATGGATTTTTAAGTTGTCTGTACAAAGGTTGAGCTGTCCATTCTCTGAGTGTTGTACATCTCCATGGCCAGTCTGATCATCCTCCTGGTTGCTATTCTCAGATGCAGCTGTGACTAAAGCTGCAATCATGTCTGCTTTAATCAGGTTTCCATACACCAGTCCTTTAGCCTGGCACATCTCATCCAAATGGCTCCTCGTCAGCTTGCCATACTCCTCTGCTGACATGCTTGCCTGCTCTCCCTGACTAACTAAGCCAACAAAAGAAATAAAATAATTGTGATATGAACTCTGAATGTTCACTTCATGGCTGACTTGGAGTACAAAAACACCTTCAATGATCACTGTATACAAGCTACAGGAATTCAATATCCACACCACTACAAGCCAATTAATATGTGATGTGGCTATCTCACCACTATCAACCAATTAATATTTAATGTGGCTATCCCACCACTGCCAAACAATTAATATGTGACATCCGTGCACTGGCCCAGTAATCAAGAAACCTCAATCCTCACCACTAACACCAGTGAACAACGTGCACATTGAGAGGATGACAAGTACACACACAGTAAAGTACAATTTCCCTTAAGAGCACACAGAGATCACAGTCAGTCTGGGGCTGGTTTCTCGCCCTCTCTCCAGATACCCAATAAGACTCCCCACTGGCCAGCTATAGGGTTAAGATCTCAGCCAAGTGGTAAAGCCAAAACCTCCAGCACCTTCTCTGTCCAACCACTGCTTCGTGTCCCTGCCCAAGTAGCTGACACACACACTTTGAGATTTGGTTTATATACAAACACACAGACAATCCTGGGGAAGTCTGGCACAGGTTCACTAGCTACCCCCCCCTTCTGCCCAGACTATACACCAGAAATTACTGCCACCAACCACTCTTACTTATCAGCTACTAAAAGGCCCTTCCGAAAGGGTGACTAGTTCTAATGTGTAATGTTACTATTATCCAAATAGTAAATGTGAATGAGACTTGAAGGCTATTGGAGTGGCTTTTACAATATCACCAAATAGAAATGCAAGTGCTCTAAAAGCTTATATAGCTCTATACAAAACCAGCCACAATTAAAAGATTTAAATATATTTAATAATAAATAATAAAAGCACAAGACAATACTCAACTCAACACAGTGACAGTAGAGTTCAGAATCACAGGAAATACTTTAAAACAACATTGTAGGACAGTCTCACATAAAAACAGGAAACATCTAACTAATCTTGCTATATTCGTATTGATCTCTAAGAGAAACTAAGTTCTAAATAACTTACAGAACAAGCCAAGTGCTGGTGAGAGGATGTTTACAGATCCAAGACAAGATACAAAATGCACTGACTTTCTCTCTGACATAGTTCTTAAATTAATAATACACATTACTGCAGAATCATCTCAGATTACATCATTCTTGTCACCTCTGCCTAAGTTTGCCAGTTTAGCAGGAACTTAAATTTTAACACGTCTCTGTTAAAAATATGTATCTCTCAGAAGTTGACAATTCTCTCTTAGAAGCTTGCCTGAAACTGAAAGTCGTAAAATGTTCTCAACTTCCCAGAGATTCAGAATATTCAAAAGTGTGACTCATATTTTTGGTCTGTTCCTCAGAAAATGTGTGGTTTTCTGTCAGCAGATATTCGAGTTTACGACTATCCTTCAAAAAATCTTGCTAATGCAAAGCCTGTTTTTGTATTAACTTTCTTAAAACATCAGTTTTAAAATCTGTCCCTAATTTTGGACCTTTTTCTGCCCATTATTTTTGTTCTCTCCTGAATTCTTGTTTTAAGGCATTGAAAGGTATGGTTGCCAAGCAATTTGTATGACAGATGTTGTGACTTCATAACAAGAATTTTAAAAAAAGGCTGGTATATGCCTTCTCCATGGTAATTTGTTTCTGAATGCTTTTTGTGATTGTCAGGCTGTACTGTTTTGTACTATTGTCTCATGCTGGTGTTTCAAATGAGGCTTAGTGAGTACTGTTTAAAGTGGACTGCTGAACATAAAGTCAGTAGTAGCAGAATCCTGAAAGCATTTACCTGAGAGGTTTGAATTTCTGCCAGGAGCAAATCTTTTCTTCAGTAGCTTATTTTTTAAACTAAGTTGTCAAATACAATGTATGATAACTTTGTGAACTGCCAGTTAAAATAATGTACTACAGTCACTGTTACAACATGAGAGCCTGTCTGCAAGAAAACGAATACTTGTGATACAGAGTTTAGAACAACTTTGGGTAACAGATGAAAAATAAGCTTTTGGCTGGCAAAATTAGATCTAGAACCATTGACTAATTTGTGCCAAAGGACATCTGACCTTCTTTTAATCATAGTTTAACCTTTTGTCAAGCTAGTATATGAAGGTTTACTGAGGGCTGAGCATTGATCCAGCAATGAGCATATCCCTTACGTTTGGGCCACAAGCCTATGTTTTGTCATTCTCAGATAGTTTTAAGTAAAATCCTATCACTGGAGGATATTAACTATGCTTGGTGTCTGGAAACAACTCAAGAACTCATGATCTTATAAATTCAAATGCATGGGCACTTGCTTTTAGGTGTTTGATACCACAATATAATTATCTACAGGAGAATACACATTAAGATAAAAGTTTTGGTATAGGAAAGCATAAAAAAGACCTAAAAACTTACAATTGTCATGGTTTCCTTTCCCACGGGTTGTCCACGAGGTGATGGCGGAGTCTTATCAGGAGATACTGCACCATCTACTTCACTTTTATTTTCTTCCTTTTTCCCATGCTGCACTTCTGCATCCTCTTCAACTTCTTCCACATTATTCAAAGGAGAGTCACACTTTTTTAAGAGGAGCTGGGGTAAAGGGTCCTCTTCTATTGATATTATTCTCTGGAGGTGTTTCCTTTGGTTCAGTGCACTAGAATTTAGGCCATCTGAGTTCTTCCTCTTTGCATTGGTGAAAACATCCTCTTCCTCCTCCTCAGATGGCAGACTAATTGGGATTTAACAAAACAGAGAAGTCAAATAAACTTGTGATCATGAAAGGACAGCGCTAGAGAAATAGGCAGTGTCTCACCCAAGTTCTAATCCAAGCAGGTCAAATGACAGACACATGCAAACCAAGCATTAGAGTTACTAATGGCATAAATGTAAATTTATAAACAGGATGCTTTTAAAACTGTAAGTTTAGCAGGTAGAGCTTATTAGCGTTACATTTCTACCCTTTTATTCTGTCTGTTTATACTTCATGGAAACAACCAAAAGGGTCTACTCTACATCAGTGATGGGCTGGTGAGAGCACTTTTCCCATTTTTCCACAGAAGTGAACCAGTTTGGGGTCACATTAGCAGGGGAGTAGCCAGGATTTTCAGATTTGTATCCAAAGCTCCTAGCAATCCACACCCACATCAACACATTGTTCTCTGACGACTGTCTTAAACTGCTGACCAAGCCATACCCCCTTCACAATACAGGATGTTAATTACTTACATGATGAAGCAGCATGAAAATTTCATTCCAAACGTGCATTGGGTCTATATTACGTGATCGAATGATCACAATAGCAAACACTCTAAAGAGCGAAAATGCAGCACATCAAAGTGCTTTTTGTGGGATTGCGGTACAGTGAAGAACAGAATATTTGCCCTTTCCTCACTGTAGTGCGATCTCGGCGTTGGTATATATATTTAGTGAGGGGGGGGTGCAATCCCCACAATAATGGTTTCGATGTGCTGCATTTTCGTTCTTTAGAGCGGTCGCTATTGTGATCATTCGATCACGTAATATAGACCCCGTGCATCTTCCTTGGGTTGACAAACAAAATACTTTTACATTTTGATTTAGGCAGACTTCATCCCAGTAGGGCTGTTCCCAGATGCATAGTCATAATACTATTTTAATTTTGTGGCACAGCCCCCTACACATTTAACAAAAATTGTTTTCTTGACTGTGTTTTAGTAGCAGTGCTACTGTGTAACCAGCCATAGTAATGCACCGCAACAATGTAGCCAGTCACACAGAAGTCCAATAACAACACACACACACACACACACACACACACACACACACACACACACACACACACACACACACACACTCACACATATACACACACACACGCACACACACACACACACACACACACACACACCACAAATGCATACTGAGTAAACAGAAATACCAAGACATTATACAATTATTACCAAGTACCAATAAGCACCACAGAGGTCCACAAAGTAGCTTAAACGCTATGTCCACAAGCTCATACAATGTTATCCTACTTTTCTGCATACTTATCAATTAAGACAATTCAATTACCACACTAGTCATAGCCCCTATGTAAGCTAATGTAAGTGATCATGAATGCACTCATCTCATTTGGTTTTTGACTATGCTGGGCACAGGCATAAGTAGTGGATGGAGTCCATCTGCTAAGCCAGAATCAAAATTCCACCCTACAGAATACTTTACTGAAAAATTCTATGCATATGTAAATAGATGTATGGCTGCATCTGTCCCATTCTCAAGTAAATATAACATCAAATTAAAAAATAAACCTCTGTGGTAGAAATCTAATATAAACAGGCTGTATAATACAAGAAAAAAAATGATTCCATGTAAAAATAAAACAAACTAAGCCAAAACCACTCCTGCTAAACTAAACAAGGAACTCAGGATCCTGATGAAATCAACCAAAGCCAATTATGAGGCAGAAATAGCCACCCAGGCTAAAGAAAATCACAAAGTCTGGGCAGAGCTTATAGTAAATGATATCACCCCAAGGACATAGTCAATCTACTGGATGACAAATTCAGCTCAAATTTCACCCGTTCAATATTCTCAGATCAAATACCTGCATCTAATCTCCCAAGATTAAATCCCCCTCTAGTCTCCCAAGAACAAGTTTTGAAGTCACGATATAAGACCAAGCACACTACATTTATGTGGCCAGATAACATAAACATGCTGCCTAGTGATTAGCCTATAAACATGATTATTCAGACCCTCTATATAAGCTATTCAATACTAGCCTCAAAATAAGCTTTGTGCCAGATGAATAAAGAACAGCAACAGTCATTCCTCTGTACAATGTTAGAGGTTCAATGGACAGAGGTAATTATAGATACATAAGCCTGACCAGTTTCATCTAGGACAATGTGATGTCCTTCCACCAGTACATATCTACTGTTTTAAGGAAGCCCTTTTTCATTACACAATGTATATCTAAAGACAGTGTCCAGATCCAAGGACATAACTGTTCCACAGTACTCGGCACTGATTAGGCCACTCATGGAGTATAATGTCCCCTTCAAAATGTACCTGTCCAAACATTTCTCAGAAATGGATTGACCACAATGCTTTCTCACTAAAAAAAAAATCAAGGGTCTTAATCATAAAAACTATGCAGACTATCTGAAATCCTGATCTCTCTTCTTAGTGTCACACTGAGTATTCAGAGGTGACTTCTGCCTCACATATACAGCCTTAATAGACCTTGTTTTTTTAAACCCAATACACATTCACAAGTTCAATGGTGTCTTAAACACCTGCTCAATGGACCTAAATAATTTTTACAAAATTAAAAGAGTATGCTGGAGGGATACGTATTTATTACAGAGAATACCGCTTTTATTAAACCATCTTTCACTCCCCATAAACATACTCCCCATAAAGCAGAGTACTTCTCTTACTCTACACACTCCCCATAACGCAGAGTACTTATCTTACTCTACACACTCCCCATAAAGCAGAGTAATTCTCTTACTCTACACACTCCCCATAAAGCAGAGTACTTCTCTTACTCTACACACTCCCCATAAAGCAGAGTACTTCTCTTACTCTACACACTCCCCATAAAGCAGAGTACTTTTCTTACTCTACACACTCCCCATAAAGCAGAGTACTTCTCTTACTCTACACACTCCCCATAAAGCAGAGTACTTCTCTTACTCTACACACTCCCCATAAAGCAGAGTACTTCTCTTACTCTACACACTCCCTATAAAGCAGAGTACCTCTTACTACACACTCCCCATAAAGCAGAGTGCTTCTGGTACTCTACACACTCCCCATAAAGCAGAGTACTTCTCTTACTCTACACACTCCCCATAAAGCAGAGTACTTCTCTTACTCTACACACTCCCCATAAAGCAGAGTACTTCTCTTACACTACACACTCCCCATAAAGCAGAGTACTTCTCTTACTCTACACACTCCCCATAAAGCAGAGTACTTCTCTTACTCTACACACTCCCCATAAAGCAGAGTACTTCTCTTACTCTACACACTCCCCATAAAGCAGAGTACTTCTCTTACTCTACACACTCCCCATAAAGCAGAGTACTTCTCTTACTCTACACACTCCCCATAAAACAGAGTACTTCTCTTACTCTACAAACTCCCCATAAAGCAGAGTACTTCTCTTACTCTACACACTCCCCATAAAGCAGAGTACTTCTCTTACTCTACACACTCCCCATAAAGCAGAGTACTTCTCTTACTCTACACACTCCCCATATAGCAGAGTACTTCTCTTACTCTACACACTCCCCATAAAGCAGAGTACTTCTATTACTCTACACACTCCCCATAAAGCAGAGTACTTCTCTTACTCTACACACTCCCCATAAAGCAGAGTACTTCTCTTACTCTACACACTCCCCATAAAGCAGAGTACTTCTCTTACTCTACACACTCCCCATAAAGAAGAGCACTTCTCTTACTCTACACACTCTCCATAAAGCAGAGTACTTCTCTTACTCTGTTCAAATGTTCAGTGTTCAAATGCAAGTTGGATGAATGGATGGGTAACTGCAAATTTACCCTGATTTAGCACCACTGACCTTCATGAATAGTGAAAATATGTAAACATCCAAAAAGACATGCTTGTTCAAGCCATCCTCGGATATTAGTACTGCAAAATATAAGGGATAATAATTACCATGGAAATGGAAGACCAGGCTTCTTAGGATCCTCACAGATCAGTAGCCTAATAGGCACTTAGGAACCTTTGGTCATCATCTGTGCATTCAAGGCTCCAGAGAGCACCCCTGCATTACCAGGCTATAATTCATACCACACCTTTCAGCCACCTAACCTGGACCGAAACAGTACAGGTGGAGGCGTGTTCATATCTATTAAGGATATCAATACCTCCAGGCTAGCTGCACAGCATAATGCACCCAAGATTATCCAAGTGCAACTAACTCTGGGCAAGACAGCAATCCACATTGTAACTTGCTACAGATCCCCCATCATCCCCCAGGATTCCCACTCCTCATTTATTGATACACTGGAAAATATTAGGATACAACCCAACACCCTAACAATGGGTGATTTCAACCACCCCACCATTAACTGGGAAAACTACTCATGTACCAACTCTTTTGCTTAATGTTTTCTGGAATTCATAAATTCCAATGCCTTGGATCAACTTATCCACACCCCCACCAGGGGCAGCAATATCCTAGACCTGGTCATTACCAACATGGGCGACTGGTGTTCCAGACCAGAGGTCAATTCCTCATTGGTCAGATCCGACCACAAGCTAATCACCCTTGATATCCACATCCCGCCCCACCTCCCATTAGGGAAACTACCGTAAAAAAATTTCTCCAAAGCCAACTTCACGCTTCTTAAGACAGAAGTGGCAAAAGTCACAACACCCATGCAGATGGACAAAAGAGGTACAACTGCTGAATCCTACACAAATGCACTTTATAAGCACTTACACAAGTGCATGGATTGTGCTATCCCTAACAGAACCAAGATGCTATACTCCAAAAAAAAGGAAGCCAATCTGGTGTCCCCTGCCATAAACAAACTCTATAACAAAAGAAAGAAACTGTTGCAAAAAAGAGTAAAATCCCATGATTGGAGGAACTTCCTGGTCAACCTCAGTAAGAAGCTGAGATCCATCATAAAATCCTCCAAAGTTACTTATGAAAACAAAATCCCCACTGATTCTAAAGACAACCACAAAGCATTCTATAGCTATGTCAAGAATCTCAAAAGCAACACTCAAATCTGCTCTGAGTTAAAGCACAATGGCACTAAATATACAGAATCAACTGATATTGCCAACATCCTAGCAGATGGGTTCAGTGCTAACTTTATCCCTCTCTCACCCCTTAAAGGGCCCATCTCTATAACGGAAGAATATAAAGTTCGTGTAATCATAGCTGCACAGGTAAAAAACACACTTTCCAAAGCCAAGAACACAGCATTGATGGGACCTGACAACATCCCAGGCTGCATTCTACATGAACTACATTATGAACTGACACCCCAACCTAAACACCATGTTCAATCATAGCCTCACCTCAGGCTTTGTGCCCACTGAATGGCGCACAGTGACAGTTATCCCACTCCACAAAGCGGGAGCCACCACAGACCCCGGGAAGTACCACCCCATTAGCCTAACGAGCCTGGTCTGCAAGGCCATGGAACATATCCAAATGGAACTTATCCACATGGAACTTATAAACAAAGACATTGGTAATCTCCAAACTCTGGACCCCACCCAGTTAGGGTTTGTAAAAGGCAGATCATGTCTCCTAAACCCGATAGACTTCTTTGAAGCAGTCACCAAAGCTGTAGATGAGGGTAAGGTGGTTCACATAGCCTATCTAGATCTCGCCAAGGCTTCTGATGCCATCCCCCACTCTGGAATTATAGATAAACTCACTAAACTAGGTATAAATCCCTATGTCACAAGATAGGTTGCCAACTGGCTCACTGCCAGAACCCACACTGTGAAAGTAGCAGACTCCAAATCCGACTTCAGACCACTGACAAGTGGAGAACCACAGGGTTCAGTCCTGAGTCCTCTCCTGTTTGGTATCTACTTTTCTGAAGTACAGGCTAACACTGAAGGTCTTTGGCCAATGTAGTTCACAGATGACTGCAAACTAGGAGCCATAATCGAAACTCCTGACAATGTGGACATCCTACAAAAGGGCCTCACTGAGACAGATGTCTGGTGTCAAAGCCATGGCCTCAAGCTCAATGCCAAAAAGTGCATTGTCATCCCCTTTGGTAAAAACTCTTTACCCATGAGCTACCACATAGGTGGTAGTCTACTTAACACCGACAGTGTGATAAGAGACATTGGGACACAGGTGGATAGTAGTCTCTCCTTTGATAATCAAATCGTCACAGTAGTCAGGAAATCCTTCTACATGGCACACCTCTTCACAAACGGTTTCTCATCCAGGAAAAAAGAGATCATTGTTCCCCTCTACGCATCACTCATTAGACCCATTATAGAGTACAATGCCCCTTTTGTTATGTACCTCACAAGACATCTACAACAACTGGAAAGCCACAGAAATATCTCCAAAGAGGATTACCGGCCTCAAACAGATGCCTTACGCAGACAGTCTCAAAAAACCCCAGCTTTACTCCATCACATATCGCCTGCTCAGAGGCAATCTCTGCCTAACATACAAAGCTATGTCAAACCCAGAGCTGTTGGACATGCTCCACTTAAAGAAATCCCAATCCCTCCAAGCTACACATTCTAGGGCTTAAACCTTGTCACCACAATAAACAGAACATGCTGGAGGGATAGATTCCTGTCCCATACTCTGGAACAAACTACCTATCTATATCAAACAAAGCTCCTCATTAGCACTCTTCAAGAAAAATCTTGATGATTGGATGGGAAATAGGAAATTCACCCCGGGGATCGCCTCTGTGGCTCTGTTTCATGTTTATTTGTTTACATGCTGGCAAACAAGCAGTTATATGTTGTTTAATAGCTTACAATGGCAAGTATTTAAGCAAAGAAAATGTGAATGTAAGAAAAGTAAGAATGTACTCTATAATGGGTCTAATGAGTGATGAGTAGAGGGGACCAATGACCTCTTTTTTCCTGGATGAGAAACCGTTTGTGAAGAGGTGTGCCATGTAGAAGGATTTCCAGTTACATATCACATACTGTAGTCTAGCCTAATCACATTTTTTTTTGCTTAAATACTTGCCATTGCAAGCTGTTAAACAACATATAACTGCTTGTTTGCCAGCATGTAAAAAAATAAACATGAAACATTACAATTCTCATATATAAATAAATATATATATATATAT